>NW_016159787.1:0-76905 GCF_001687245.7 Rhagoletis zephyria | reverse complement strand
GAAAGTCTAAGATCGGGCGGAGCCGAACATTAAATACCCGGCGCAGGTATTAAGAATAGTGTTTTACTTTTCCGAAAACTACCGCTACATGATAAGCAGGGGTGGTTTTACCCCTATTTTAATCATCTTCGATAGAACGTTCAGTTAGATAAAATGAGATAAACTTATATAGTCATATGTGAGCGGTAGCACGCCAATTTTCCAAAATTCCACATAATACTACTTCTTTTCAATGTATTGTTAGTATCAATTTTTAGTAAATGAGCGTCCTTAAACTTTGAAATATTGAAGTTTCAAGCATTTCTGAAATTTACCGTTACGTGAAAAGCGGCAGTAATTTTAATCCGATTTCAATAATTTTCAATTTCAATTTTCGTTTTGCTTTTATGTGGCAAGCACAATAACCATACCGAGTTTGGTACAAATTGCTAGAACGGTTAGCGAGATACATATATGTGATCATAACTGGGCGGTGCAACGCCCATGTTCCAAAATTTTATCATAAACGTATTTCTTGGTAAAGAATTATTGCAAGCGCCAGTTTTGAATAAATTAGCTTTTGTGTTTACTGATTTATCCAAGATTTTATATTTCTCTAAATTACCGTTATATGGGATGTGGGCGTGGTTATTTTCCGATTTTAAAAATTTTCATTTGGCATGCTGTACCAAGGCCAACAACTGTATTAAGTTTGGTTGAGATGGGTAGGCGGTTACCAAGGCGTCATAAGTGGGCGTGGCTACGCCCATTTTCGAAAAATTTGTAATATTCCTATTTTTCGTCTAAAAATGATGATTGCAAATATAAATTTTGAGTGAATTAGTTTCAGTACTTCTTGCGTAGCTCTTGCTGTCTCTTTGACTTCTTTAAAAGCCAAAAAAATGCCTATCTCTAAATTAAAGTAATAAGATAATTTAAATACTAAAGTGCACGATATGTAGAATCGAGTTATAAAAGTTTTTTCAGGATCAAATACCTTAACAATTTATTAACTAACACCTAACTTAAAATAAAGAATGCTTCTTAAATCGAAAATGTGTTTGAAAGTCTCACTTCATAAATCTATTCAATTTTTTGTGAATGAGACCATACGAGTTTTGGGAGGGAGTAACAAGACAAAAATAAGATAGTCTCAAATCTTTCTTCTGGAAGCAGCACGAGAGTTCCACATTAATATGTATTATTTGACCACCCTAATGTACAATCTATATAATTAACACCTACATACTTTTCCAATAAAAAGGCCTCCTTCAGCGCCAATGACCTACTCATCTATGTAATTTTATTCGATTAACAATGACTTTATATGTATGTATACCTGTGAGTAAGTGCGTTCCTAAATTCACAGCGAAATTAAATAAAGCAATAAACTAGGTAAATTTTTCTGAAGCGGCATTTGCCATTTAATTTGCATGCATTTGCAATCATTTTCTGCCGATGCGAATAAATACAAAATATTTACTTAAGAATATTATTATTTGAGGTAGAAGCACTTCTACATAAAGCGAGTCGTACTACTCGTACACAAATTCTTGTGTTCAATTGTGCCGACGACGTGTTTTTGTCGATGAGTCGGGGTTCCAAAGATGTTATTAAGTATTAAATTGCAGGATTTTGTCCTTGCGCCAAGCATCCACCTTCCACATAGTACATATGTATGTACATTTGGTTGTAACATTTGTGTAAGTATATGTGAAATATTTTAAGTAATATTTCTTCACTTTCAAAGCTAAATTCAGGGTCTTGCTACTGCCACTGAAAGGTGTAAAAGATGCGTTTGCGAAAATTTATTGCATTTTGCATCTGCGGCATCTATGCCAACGCCCATTTGCTAGCCAGTCACTCGAGTTGGTTATTGTTTTTGTTTGCCGTCATCTAATTTAACAGTCTCTTTTTTCAGTTTTTTTCTCTAGATTAACTAATTTACATTTCAGAAACGCCCGCGAAGTAACCCCTGCTGTTGTAGTGTCTATTCCTCGGCGGTTTTCTCATAAAGTACAGTGGTTGGGAATGTTTGAGGGTATTTTTTTTAGATTTGTACATTTTTGAGTAGATTAAATTTCATTTAAATATGTGAATATTTTTTTAAATTAAGGTATTACTTTTTAGTTATTTTTAAAGGCGACAATGTTTTCTAAAATGTCCCTTAATGCTTCTACTTAGGGACACGAATTTCGATACGATACGATATTATATCGTATTTTTTCCATTCGATACTGATACTTTTTGATCGATAGTTTTCAAACGATATTTTTTGGAATCGAATACCAGAGCCCTTGTATCGTATCGAATCGTAAACGTTTTCTTCACCGTTGCTTCAGGCTCATGAGAAGAAGATAGAGGAGGATAGCTAACTATCTAACAAAACCATTTGTTTTTCAAACTTTTTCAAAAATTTGGAAAATTTGTGAAAGTTTCATAAACATTTCAAACTTTTTGAGTCTCGTATATTCTTCCATAAAAAGAAGGTTAGACAATTTATTTTTATATGGAGAAAAATGCACAGCAAAAAAATTTGGAAAGCTCAATGCTAAGTTCTAGCTACTTCAAACTTGTTCTTTATTATACCAAAATTTAGAAGGCTAAAAACTGCATACCTAGAATAAAAAAAAATATATATCTGAACAAAAAGTTTGAAATTTTGATAAATATTTGTTGCAATTCGTTGTATTTTTGTAAATCTTGTACAAAGTTTTAAATTTTGAATAATTTCGTGAAATAGTGAGCTGCTAATGAACCCGCATGGCGTTAAAACGTCCAAAATTTATTTTTAAAAACTTAAAAAATATTCCAAATGTTAGCCAGATTTATAAGAGTTCCGAGTGCCATATTTCATCAAAACCGTGCAGCCGTTTCTGAGTGAAGAGCACACTCACATCGTGTATACTTTTGTTTTCATCGAATTTCAAATCACTCTATACCGATGAAAAAAGTTTTTAATTAAAAAAATAAAACTTTATCCTTTTGAAATTCCTTTTCAGAAGTATTCTCAAACTAAAATCTTCTTAAATCTCTTTCGTCTGTCATTGTGATAAACATGTATTTAAATAAATGAATGAACTAAATCGAATTTGGTTGTTCGAACAAATGGCAACCCTCCTAAATAAAGGTCTGGAATAGATCCTTCTCAAACTTATTTCGATTTATACCCATCTTTCAAATTACTANTGTTAGTCAGGGTTATAAAAGATCCGAGTGCTATATTTGATCAAAACCGTGCAGCCGTTTCTGAGTGAAGATCAGTCTCGGATGGTGCATGTTTTTATTTTCAACGAATTTCAAATCACCCCATACCGATGAAAAAAGTTACTAATTAAAAAAATAAACTTTATCATACATCTGCAGGCCAGGGTCTCTAATTTGACCCCTCATTTTTGAAATTCCTTTTCGNCGTTGTATTTTTGTAAATCTTGTACAAAGTTTTAAATTTTGAATAATTTCGTGAAATAGTGAGCTGCTAATGAACCCGCATGGCGTTAAAACGTCCAAAATTTATTTTTAAAAACTTAAAAAATATTCCAAATGTTAGCCAGATTTATAAGAGTTCCGAGTGCCATATTTCATCAAAACCGTGCAGCCGTTTCTGAGTGAAGAGCACACTCACATCGTGTATACTTTTGTTTTCATCGAATTTCAAATCACTCTATACCGATGAAAAAAGTTTTTAATTAAAAAAATAAAACTTTATCCTTTTGAAATTCCTTTTCAGAAGTATTCTCAAACTAAAATCTTCTTAAATCTCTTTCGTCTGTCATTGTGATAAACATGTATTTAAATAAATGAATGAACTAAATCGAATTTGGTTGTTCGAACAAATGGCAACCCTCCTAAATAAAGGTCTGGAATAGATCCTTCTCAAACTTATTTCGATTTATACCCATCTTTCAAATTACTAAATAATTTGAATGTAACTTTTTAAACACGTGGCAACTCTCTTGAAACATTCGAAATATTCGAACTGAAGATTTCTTAACATTCTTTCATTTGACTGCGGTATCTTTATATTTCATTTTTTTTTTTTTTGTTAATTGAGTTAGACCTTTCAAACAGGTGGCGGCCCTCTTCAAAAGTACTTTAAAGCTTAATCATTGTTAACTTTCCTTCGCCGGATACTGCGATACATATTTTAATTAACTGATGAATTAAGTGGAATTTTAATTTTCAAACATGTGGAAACCCCGCTAAATACAGTTCAGAAATAAACATTTTTCAAACCCCCTCCGATTGAAACCCATATTTTAATAATTCATTTAACGTATAAAATATTTTTAATTTAACTTTTTAAACATGTGGCGACCCTCTTCCAACACTTCAAATATATTTTTAGACTTCAAGCTAAAGATTTCTTAACACTACTTCGTTTGACGTCCATATTTAGATATTTCGTACTACTTGTGTATAAGTAAACTAAATTCGACTTTTCTCGCAAGTGGCAACGCTCTTCAAAATACATTTTGTTTGGCACCCATATGGTGATACATATTTCTCTTACTTAATATGATTTTTAACTGGTGGTGGCAACCCTCCTATAGTTCAGCTAAGAAACAAAGCTTTTCAAAACCATTTCGATTGATACCCTGTTTGTAATAATTGATTTATTTTATTAAATAAGTTGGATATAATTTTTTAAAAGGCGGCAACTCTTTTCAAAAAAGTAAAACCTATTTGACAGTCCAAGGCTTTCAGTTGGACGCCTCATTTTTGAAAATCGGAACGAACGATGCGGATTTGATGGCATTGATTATTAAATGATTTGAAATGAATTTCTAAACAGGTGGCAACTCTTTTCGAAAAAGTAAACCGGTTTGAACATCTACAAACTAAGCGCTTTAATTTGACATATCATTTTTGAAAATCGGGCGAACGGCACAGATCTTTTTCCTGAAAAAAAAATTCCGTTCCCGGTTCTCAAAATATTGACACAGTTGGAAAGGTGGTTGAAGGACCATTCATATATGTATATATATCTGTGAATATTTTGGGAAAACGTAAAGAAAAAAACAAGTTATGTACATATTTTTATAAAAATGTATGTTTTTCGTAAAAAATACTTAACTGACTATAATAAAAGGTAGATTTATTAGAAAGAGTATGAAAATACCTTTAATTGGATATAGTTAGGTTTAAATACAACTGTCAACAGTGTCATAAAACAACTCTATAAATGTTATATTCTATTAATTGGCGCGCTGTTATTTTAAACAGTTATATTTGGTAAATTTAATAAACCGTAATGTACGCTGTTGCGATATAATGAAAATTTGGAATAAAAAATTGCCCGATTTTTGCACTAAATTTTCGACTGCGGCGCTTTTTTCAATTTTCTATATAAAACGATAGTTTACTATATATCTGATGATTTGGAATAAAACATCGCGTGATTTTTCACCTGCGGCGGTTTTTTTCTTTTTTCATATAAATATATATTTAGTCAAATATGAAGTGCAGAAGAATTTTGTGTTACAAATCATATATCAAATTAAAGGTATTTTTGCGCTCTTTCTGATAAACATATTTGTTATTATATTTAATTACGTACTTTTAATTACGTTACTTTTACGAAAAACAAAAATTTTTCCAAAAAAAAATTGCCATAATTTCGTTATTTTACCTTTTCTCGAAACACGTTTACATTATATACAAAGATACATACATATATCAATTGAAAGATTCTTCAATCACCTTATGAACTGCGTCCATATAACATAAGCTTTTAGAAATGTTGAAAATTTCACGTTTAGCTCCCCCTAGCGCCGCCCCTTTTAATTTGAACGAAAAACAAAAAAAAACAGCCACTAAAATCAGGAAGAGGGGACGGGCCACGCCTACTTCCTTGTTTAGCTCAACGGCCCCTATTCTTAAGGTGTTCCAAAAAAATAATAATCACTAAATAAACATAAGAAAAAATATCCAAAACTTGTTTGCTCGCCACCGTACTTTTTGTATCTTTGTGTCTAGTAGAGAGCAGTATAGAGTTTTTTGCGTAATTTTTAAATAAAGCTTTATGCTGAAATTTGAAAAATACAAGACAAATTTAACAGCCTAAGCTATTTTGCAACCAATGTTGCCAGATTCACAGTTTTAACTATAAACTACAGTTTTCTAAACAAGGTTAGGTTAGGTTAAACGGGCAGCTCTGATAAGAGTGCACTCGGAGGCCACAAAAGCCCATTTCGATAGGTATCCAGGCTCTAGAAGAACCACCGCAAGAAATTTAAGGCATTTTCCTCCGAGTGCTGATCACTCGCAATGAAGTGCTGGACGGATTCTATCTCCTCCTCATCTCTGCAGCTCCGAACTTGGCGGACATGTCGCTATTGGCCCAGTGTCCGTTAGTATTCCTGTGAGAAGCCTAACGTTTGGCTTTGAAAGCCTTAATAAACTCCGTGTTTTTCGTTCGTCGAGCATGACCAGAGCGGACGCGATACCATGCAGAGAGAGAACCCCCAAAATCTTTGCCTCTTTTGACAATCGACGATATGTTTCACAGAGGGACGGAGTTTTGAAATTTGTCTACCTCATATCGCTTGGTGAAAACAACAAGTTCGGTTTTGGTGGGGTTAATCTCTAGACCGTTTCTTTCTGCTCATCCTGCCATATCGGTAATTTCAAATTGTATTATCTCCCGGACCGTCGTGGCGTGTTTCCCCACGACCAGAATGACTAAGTCAACCGCATACGCAGCGACCTTAGTGGCTTTCGATGTGCGTAGCGCGAATTCGTTTAGCACGAGGTTCCTAAACAGAGAAGATAACACCCCCTTTGAGGGGTACAACGTGTGGCTGTTTTCCATACATCTGCTAATCCCAAGGAGCCATTGATGCTTTTGGTATTCAACATTTTGTCGATCCACTTAAAGTCGACATTGTTAAAGGCGCCTTCACATCCAAAAGGGCTGCCAGCGCGTATTCTTAGTGTTTTACGCTTGCTCTATGCTCCCAACAACTTCGTACAAGGCGGTTTCAAACCGATTTACATTCGCGGTAAGCCTGTAGGGCCTCGCTGAAGTTCTCACTAGTAACGCGTCGCGTGATCTGCAGACTCAAAATCCTCTCCATTATTTTGAGGAGAAATGATGAGAGGGTAATTGGTCTAAAATCGTTTGCATTTCTGTTCGCCATCTTCCCTGCTTTTGAAATGAAGACCTCTCTTACCTCCCTCCATGGCTTTGGAATATCGGCAAGGAAGAGACTCGCCCTATAGACAAGAATGATAGAATACAAGATTGCGCCAATCGAGCTGAGAGCAACCGGCCGTGACGTCAATAAATACCAGAATGAGAGAGCAAGACGAACTCGACAAGAAAAAGAGGAAGCATCGGACAAAAGGCAGTATTGCCAAGTTTTGAATTTGAAAAAGCACCAAATTTTTATTGGAGTATTTTATAGACTTTATATGCATACATAATTTTATTGTAAGGATGCCGATTCAAATTAATAAAAATGAATGTTTCTTGCACGACGGTTGATTTCTTCTGGCATAATTGAAGGTGCTGCCACATATTTTGTTGTCGCTTATGATTGTCACTGTGCCATGATTTTGTTAAATGTTTGTAAAGTTGCTTACCACACTTACAATTGCTATAAATTTTGCTTCCATTTTTTTTTAAAGATTTTCTAATTTGGTGTCTTCAAACTAAAAACAAAAGCACCAAAAACGCGCCAAGCACCAAACCCACTAAATTGGTGCGAAAAGCATGAAGTTGGCAACAGGGAATGTAAACAAAAGTATTTTATGACGTCAGCGATTAGGTGAATGCTGTCAAATCGACGAAGAGAGGGTTAGCGGTCCGCGAATGGCGCGACCTTTCTTTTCTGGATCGTGCCCTATAGATATGTCATAGTTGTTAGCCATTTAGTTATCGTGGCACTTGCTCATTGTAGGATGGCCGGAGCCGGAGATTTATAGGGTTGCCTATGTGTACTATCTTTTAGTTGCTTAAATTACCTCCTAGTACGAATTAAAGTTTTTTCGACATTCCGATTTGAATGGATACTATAAATTACAATTTCTCTTTCGGTTTTTTGTAAGTAAATTTTTAAGATAAAAGAGGACGATGAAGCACAGAGTTTCCTCATTTGAAACAAAAATATTTTCAACTGCTTTGTGCATTCCATTCGCCACAACAAATGTGGAAAGAATATATTCCTCAAATGAATTTGAAAAAAGCTTGTAATAAAACCAGAAATAAACTAAAAATTCCAGCGCTCTCTGGTATTGAAACTGAATTTCATTTAAACAAAATGTGATTTATGTGAATATTCCATTTTATAAAATCGATTTTCGTTTGGTTAGGTAAAATTTAAATGGTTTATGTTATTTTATGTTATGTTATGTTTGTAAAATTAAAAGACCTTAATTTGTAAAAACTCTTAATTTTTGAAGATTGTAGTTTTTTGGTCTCAAATACAGTTTTTCACCTGAGTTTTACAGTTTTTGAAAAACAAAAATCTGTAAATTTTTCAATCGCATATTACTCGCCTTTAAATTTTATATAACTAAATTTTGCAATAATGTACACTGTACAGCTTTTCTGTCAGTCCACTACTTATATCATGGCAGTTGAGCGTATTTGATGCGAGTACGAGTACATATTCAAGTGTGTACATACATACATAAATACTACATGTGCGAGAAATTTATATATGCCTAAAAGACATCTTCTGGTATAGCGCTATCAGTGCTTTAAATACTAGAGAGCAACATAACAGCCTCCAAAAAAATAATAAACCGGAAAAAAGAACTTAAGTAAACATTAATTTACATAACTTGTGTGCAGGCAGCACCCACATTTTATCTTCATACATATGTACATTGAAACGAACAGTTAATGCTACTCTTACTGAATTGCTCATACCTTCCATTATAATGCTGATCCTTGGAGGGCAAGCTCCATGCGTTACACTCATATATGTATGCATGTAGTACGAGAGAAATACCCAAAAACAATATAGTCACTCATCTTCACTCTTGCTTGTACTACACTGAGCCAAAAGCACAATTGTTTCTTCGACAAAGTTATGGTTTGTAGAACATTTGGGAACAAATTCGTATGTGTGGCAGTGGCTGAACGAGCAGAGGTGCTTGCTGTTATTTGTTGGCTTTCAGCAGTACAAATGCCGTCAGCGCGATACATAATTTTTATTTTATTTTTTCTGTTTTTGGTGTTTTTTTAATTACGAAAAAGCCCCTGTGAAGTGCAGAACCAAATAAAACGACGAAGAAAATTGATTCAAGTTGAACGTTTGAAGACACATTTATAAAGTGGAGTGTGTAGAGATGCTTGCTGTAATTCGCTAATCCCGCCAGAGGCAACATGTTAGAATGATAATAAAAATTTTTGTTTTGTATCTCCGATTTATGAAAAACATCTGTGTAGTGCAGAACATAAACGTATTCAAGCGAAAAATTGCCAACCAAAATTTTGGTTAATGTAAACAAAATTGTGGTTAATATTACCAAATAATTTTTGAAAATATCAATCAAGGCATTGTTAATATTAACCGAAAATCACGTTGATTCCTTTTTAAGTTTGTATTTGGTGATATTAACCAATTTTTGGTTGATTTTTCTCTCAGTGTAGTGTTGCCATTTGCAATACCATTTCTTCGGGTATTTTTTTTTAAGCTCTTTGCGACCGATATTAAAAAAAAATGAAGCATGTTTTTGCAAAAATGTTGCTATCTACTAAATATTGCTTCAAAATCCGCCCTATGCCATAGAGGTTGTTGTTATTGCACAACCGTTTTTTTTCTCGTGGGCGTAACATGATGGCTGACTGCTCTCAATGATTTTTTTAAGTTCAAAAAATAGTGCTGAATACTGTGTTTACAGAGGAGTTATACAAAAAAAAATTCACATAGTCTACAATAGTACCTGGCTCCGATTTTCTCTTGGCGGTCATGGATAGTGGCAAAAAAACTCATTGACAAGCTTGAAGAAGATCATCCTAATAGAGGGAACTGACTAGCCGCTTGGCTGTTTGAAATTGTTAAGGTAGAGTGGCTGCCCCGTGCAGTGCGCGGAGCAAACGTACGCTTGAAAAGCCCGTTGTGATACCACCGGCCGAAGCTATTTGTTTCTTTCCCTCGCCCCAAATAATTGAACAAGCGAGTGCGTTTCATATAGCACAAAAAGTCGAGGACGTTCGCCGAGTTTAAGTTGGCTAAACAATCTAGAAAGTACTTGTTGAAGAATTAGTTGCGCATGTTGGCCAGGGTGAGACAATGGCAGAGATAATGTTCGATGGTCCTCATCTCTTCCTCGTCTCTGCAACTGCGAAAAAAAAATCGTTGGTGGGGTATCTTAAGTTAGGATTCCCAACCTTTTTCCGTGTGCGCCAATCAAGCGCAGTGTCCGTTGATTATCGCGACTTAAAATATGAGAGAGGAGTGATCAAGCGCAGTGTCTGGTAGTACAGCAGGTGGTTTCCGCAGCCCACCTGGTATTTACCTCCTCGATGAGTTCACCCTTTACCCCCCCCTCGCTAGGGATGTCCCTGTGCCCACGGATCTATAGAACATTGAAGGAGCATTTTGATGCCAGCAGCTTGAGAGTATTCCTGCAATCTATGGCTACTTTGGACGTTGCTCTGTTAGTTTTGAGAAATTTGATAGCAGCCTGGCAGTCAGGATAGATGGCGATAGGCCGTTCTGGAGGGGCGGAGGACACTACAATGGTCCTGCAAGCAAAAAGGGTACATAACTATAAATTCGTTCCACAAACCTTTGTCAAGGTTTATTCTGGATCAGCTCATGATGCAAGAAAACATGGAAAATTTTACATTCGAGTGGAGGCATTTCATGGTCCTAATATTCGCAAAGGTATTTTCCAACTTCTACTAAAATATACACGTTTGTAATCGACGCTTTGTTCGATGATATGCTCATCGCTAAAACTACCAAGACTACTTATGTGTACTCGTAATACCCATGGTTCCATGGCTCAGCGCTGTTTAAAGGCTGCTCGTATTTACTACTAAGTTACCTAATTTTGTTCTATTATTTTATTTTTCAAATGTTCCATTACCACGAAATTTTTGCCCAACAGTTTTGCGCACAAAATTAAAATACCACAGTGAATTATTGCTCCGGAGTAAAAACGGTGGCGCACATTCACTTGTACATATGTATATGTATATGCACGCATACTTAACTAAGCGCAGCCTCGAAAAACTCAAATAAGTTTGAGAAGCTTTCACAACACAAGGATTCATTCAGGCGCACGTATTAAACGCCCATTAGATGTTTAGCCATTCGACGGTGCCACTGTTTCCTTCGAGGCTTGTACACCCGCACCCAAATCCACGGATTCATTGTTTTTTTTTTAACTCGGCAAAATATTGTTTGCAATTTTTTTATTCTTTCATTATTATTATTTTTTTGCACGCGCCTTCACTTTTATGACTTCATTTAATAGTCCCCATACCACTTCAACGCAATGTTGGCGCAGCTTCTGGAAGTTATCGTGTCATTGCCAACATATTGAATGAATTTTTTTTTTTTATCTAACCACAAAGGGAGAATGAATTAAAAATGGCAAGAATGTTGGCAAAGCAAAGAAGTTAAGTGAAGGCAAGCAAACACAGAAATGAATTGTGATTACTTCGTCATATATTTGTGCATATACAAATGTATGTATAAACGTGTATACAAAGCATACACACATACGTATGTACTTATGCATCGACATATGTAAATAGATGCATACGTAAAGGCCCTGTGCCCTGAATGCGTTCTGAAGGATAATGTGGTCATAGCTGGGGTGAAAAATAAGGATATCGTAATGACAGCACACTTGAAGCAACTGTAATCTTGTGACAGTGAGTGTTACAGGATAATTATGTCGTATGACTTTGGCGAATTTGCATTTAAAGTGGCAGCTATGATATTTTAAGTGACAAAATGAATTTTCTGCAGGTCTAAGCTGGTAATAAACTCCAAATTGTGGCTAATAAAGGTGTTTCAAAATAAATGTGACATCTTAGGATGTTATGATTAATACTTACATACATACATATGTACATATCGTTAGTATGGTATGGAAAGGGCGTATCTGACATCATCGCTGAAATGCAAAAAAAAAACACAACTACAACAAGTGGCAACTCTTTTCGAAAAACCAAAACCAGTTTGCAAATCTACAGAACAAGCGCTTCAGTTTGACATCTCATTTTTGAAAATCGAGCGTGCGGTACAGATCCTTTGTCCTGGACAAAAAATTCCTTCGCGTATTATTTACAGCATTCTTCGCTGCACCTTCAAAGTATTTTTGTGTTATTACGAATATCTCTGAACCGCGGTTCGGTTCGGTTCAAATGGTTCAATTTCTTTATGCTAAAGGATACAAATATTACAAAAATATGACAAATCCATAATATGAATATTAAAGGCTTTGTTACAGAGATCAAATTCAAATATCCACATATATAGTGTAGGGATTCGAGTTTAATCGAATTTTAGTTCCAAAATGGCGATTTTTCGAAATCGAACTTTGGGGTGCTAAAATTCGGACAAAATCGAATTTTTCTAGAAAAAATCGAATTTCGCGATTGTTTTCAAAAAAGCTTAACTAAATTTGGCATAACTGTGTGTAGCAAAAAATTTAATTTCCACCCCCTAGTATAGTGGTGGACAAATAAATAGGGACACGACATTTTATCAAGTTTTGGCTATTTATCTTTTGTTTATTAAAGTTTATTTTTTTAACCATATGAGGTCCAAGTTTTAAACTCTGTGAAAAAAATATTAATGTTCTGCAAAGTTTCATCTAAATTGCAAACATCTTAATAAGAATTTCTAGGAAAAAGTTTAAAGTTTTAAGTTGATTACTGACAATTTTTAAATTTTTTTAAATTTTTCAATTTTTTGTATGGTAGAAAATGCATAATACCTTCAACAAAAAAATTATTTAAAATCAACACGATTAAGGCGAAATTACACAAATTTAAATAAACTTTTTAAGGTTTGGACAAATGGTGAGCCTAGCTAGTCTGGTAGCCAAAGCAGCATAATCAGAATTTTGAATTGATGCTCAAAATCTTGGCTTAATACTGAAATTCTAATTTTCGGTAGGTTGGAGCTTACACTATGTAGGCCTTTGTACAAGTGTACCTATGGTCAAAATAATATGAGTGCGGCTTTTGACTATTTTTCTTTTGTGGGTTTAATGTCCACACATTTTTTATAAAAGTTATAGCTCGTTCTATAATAAAAATCACATAAGTTCAAATTTCAAACTTTGTATGCAAATTTGAAAAACTGCAAATTTCAACAACGTTGCATCAAAGCTCCAAACTTTTTAATCAGAACTTAAAAAAATCAAGTTTTTGAAATTTTGTTTGTGCAGGCGTTGTTAAGCATTTTTTTCATGTAAGAAAAAAAATCAATCATTCTTAATATGAACGAAATTACAACTCGCGGAGTTGCCATTACACAAAAAAAAAAATTTGCAGTTTTACTATACCGGTTGTATTTTTAGACAAATTTGTGTATTACAAAACTTGAAAAATGCTGTAGTGGATTTTTATTTTGAACCGAACCATTTTTTTAGGATGGGTTTCGGTTCGGTTTTGGCATTTAAAAATAAAAACGGTTCGGTTCGAAGCCCGAAAAAAGCGACGGTTCGGTTCAAAACCGGTTTGAAGCCCTGATTATTACTCCCTCTCACTACATCTAGACGTTTAGCTAATTTTGTTTTAAATTTCGAAGGTAATTTTAAAGAAGGCAGATTTTTTCAAATTGCAAAAAAATAGATCTCAGCTTTTTTTCCGCACAGTATAAAAAACGGCAAATATTGAAGTAATACGACATTAAAGAAAGTGCGAGATATTTAGACTCGAGTTAAAGATTATAAATTGAATTTCCATGAGAAAGTTTATATTTTGTCTAATTTCTAAATACATTTACTATACTAATTAAGAAGAATTTAAATGCTTTATAAACCGAACATTTTTATGAAAATCTCAAGGGGTATTCATATAAACGAGTAAATGCCTCATAACCGCGTAAGCCTCGTAAGCATACTTCATTTTATATGGAAAACCGATTTATTTACGTAGTTTACGCGTTTACGAGGCATTTAAGCGTTTAGATGAATATCCATTTACTTAATAAAGCTCTTTAGATCTACTTCTTTTTTATGAGTAATTAGAGCGAGTAACATCACAAAAATACTTTGAAGACGGAGCGAAGTACGCTGGATATTTGATAATTCTTTCTTCATTGAAATTTCTTTAAGGTTTGGCTTTTGGATAGGTGGCAACCTTCAAAAGAGATTGTCTAATAAAGCTTTATAGAACACATTTGCTCTGGGCAGATTTCGAGCTGTTTCAGCGTTCGGCTGTTTTGGAGAAGAATAAATAGCTGAGCTTGTAGGTAGCGAGCTGCTTAACCAACCTCTTGCAGGGCTGCGAAGGCGTAAGGGAAGTTCCTTTCTTTGCAAACAGGTGAAGAGTGAACTGATCTGCTACAATGCTAAGTGATCTGGGGCTACTTATTAAAGTTTCTGAGTTGCAATTGACCGAATCAAGAGCTTTCAAAATTGCTTTACTGTCTGAGAAATTGTAGATGATATTGCTTCCTATTGCTTCTGCACTTATGCATTCGTTAGCCTCCTGTATGGGAGCAAGCTCGGCTTAGATGTTGATTTCTTGGCCTAAACATGCCAATGGACCTGGATTATGGGCCTGACCACAACAGCATATATGTAGCCAACTTCCCTCGTTTTCACGGGAAGAGTTTTTACATAACGCGTATTTTTCACTTAAAAAAGTGAAGATTAAAAAAATGCTTCTCTCTTTGGAACGCCGCGAAATAAGATCTACGATGATATATGAATCCTTTTTTTAGAGTTTAGTTTCTCCAAATGTTTATAAGAATTTATATTATATGTAATTTATAATAATTAATGCTTTCTTAAAAGTGTTACATTTTGTTAATGTATTCTTCTTCATTATTTAACTGAGGTATAAATAAATTAAATCTATGTCTTTTAACCCTAATTAAGCTACAAATACTTAAATACGTAAAAATATTTGCTCCTGCGTGTTTATAAATTACCAGCTAAGTTCCTCAGGCAGACCACCTGGATACTCTCCAGTAAGGCATGCTGTGCAATATCCGGATTTAATAGGGTTTGTGTTTGCCTTGTTTCTTTCGACAGCTTTAATAAGTCCGGCCACGCTGAGATATTTCAAACTGTCAGCGGCTATAAGAGTATAGAAATAAGAATATGTATTAACTAATCAAGTCATGGTCGCTGGAGCACATTGACTTACCGACATGCTCAGCTAACTCGTCTGGCTCCAGTTTGTTTGCAATCAGTTCTTCCCTTGTTGGTATATTGATCCCCATATAGCAGGGGTACATGAGCGGAGGGCTAGCGATACGAACATGGACCTCCTTGGCACCAGCATCCCGCAATAGCTTAATGATGGGGCCAATGGTGTTGCCACGCACTATTGAGTCATCAATCAGAACCACTCGTTTACCTTCGCAATTAACGGAGAGTGCACCAAATTTCTTGGCCACGCCTAATTGACGAAGCCGCGTGGAAGGCTGGATAAATGTTCGACCGACATAGCGATTCTTACAAAGCACCTCGGAAAACGGTATACCAGACTAAGGAAAAGCGTTATTAGAGCTTAAAAAATTTGGTTGATTTTTATTGTGTCCGTTACCTCTCTGGCATAACCATGCGCTGCCGCCGTACCCGACTCAGGTACAGAGCTAACAATATCTGCTTCAATTGGTGCTTCTAGAGCTAATTGTCTACCACATTGCAGGCGTGCCGAGTACACCATCTGTCCTTCAAAAGTGGAATCGCTTCGCGCAAAATAAACATATTCGAAGATACAGAATGCCACCTTCTTGTAGTCGGGACGCTCGACAATATCCACGGTACGGAAACCATTACGTGTCAGCTCCACAATTTCACCTGGCTCCACTTCACGTACATAGCGAGCACCTATCGAGAGGAAGCCGCAGCTTTCACTCGAAACAACCCAACCCTCGGCAGGTGCATCCTCTGGCCTTCCATGGCCGAGTGTGATTGGAACGATCTTGCCAATACAAAGCGGCCGATTTCCGTAGGAATCGCGTACCGCGTAGATTTTGTCCTTATGCATGACAACCAGCGAGTATGAAAGTGGAGCGAGTGTCATAAATTGGCGTATGCGTGCTGGCCAATCTGGACCATCATGCTCACTGGCATCCTCGGGTGCACAACAAAGAGACTGTGCGATCAATTCACTATCACTGTGAGTGGAAAGACCTACACCACGTTCCAACACCTTAATGGATTAGTTGAGATGAGTGGCGTTCGCATCATATATGTAAATAATCTTTTAATTAACTATATACTTACAACTCGCCGCAGCGACTCGCAGTTGATCAGCTCGCCATTGTGGGCGATCGCCACCGCGCCATGGGCTGTGTGAACAACAAATGGTTGGCAATTCACCACTTCCGATGCCGCTGCTGTGGAGTATCGCGTGTGTCCAATGCCTAGATTTCCCTTTAATCTCCTAATCGAATCATCATTAAACAGATTGCTGATCATTCCCATTCCTTTGTGAATGCTAAGATTCTTGGAATTTTTGCCTTGGCTAGTGGCAATACCAGCCGATTCCTGTCCACGATGCTGCAGTGCTACCAATCCGAGGCAAACGACCTGAGCAATATCAATCTGAAAAGGCAATAAATAAGAGTTTATTTGTACAGCTGTATCAATGTCCGTAACTGGAGTGACGAAATCTCATGAGTATTTTAAGTGAGACAATCAAGCTACAAATACAATGACCTATAAAGGAATATTACGTTTTGACGTCAGAAATCGACTACAATAACAATAATAACCTAAATAAACAAGAGCAAGATTTATAAACAACCACAATTACGACAACTCTTAGACCCCCAAGCGGGCGCAGCGCTACTTTGATAAGCCCCTGAAATCAGTCCATTGTAATTAATTGTTAGCTTTCCATGGACCAAAAGAAATCCTACAATAATAATCAACATTAATTCAATGCTGTCGTCAATACTGATAAAGACATACCAATTAATGATCAATTAATAATTTCAGCCATTAGAAATTCGAAATAAATAAGTATGTATGCATATATATACATATCGCACGCTTAATAATATGCCTACAAGATTATTTCAAAATTTCGATTCTGTTCTGTTCGATTTAAGTCAGCTGGAAAAACATATGTCATCGCCATTTTTGGTAAGTTTAGCCACCCGTTAGACTGAACATCTTCTCCTTATCAATTTTATGAGGAAATCCCCAAAAACGTAAATTTTGAGTTACATCTCAATATTATTAAACATGCGATATATGGAGTTAAATTTTTTGATAAAAAAACAAAAGTAGTTTTTCGAGTGAAGTAATGAGTTTTTTGTGAATTGTAATTTTAACAGGAACATGTAGTTTTAAAAAGTAAAATAAAATTGTCTTGTAAAAGTGCCACATTTCACTATTGGACTGGTGAGTATCTATGTAGTTATGTAACGGGTGATTTTTTAAGAGCTTNCGAACCGAACACTGATTTTGGTAATAAAATTCAATGATTTGCAAGCGTTGCTCGTTAGTAAGTCTATTCATGATGAAATGTCAAAGCATACTGAGCATCTTTCTCTTTGACACCATGTCTGAAATCCCACGTGATCTGTCAAATACTAATGCATGAAAATCCTAACCTCAAAAAAATCACCCGTTACTATCAGATTGGTTCCTTTTTTGCGATAAAGAACTAGTACTGAACTAAAAATTTTATTTATTAATTCGGATTTTCCCTGCAGGGATGTGCGTACAAACATACGTATATGACGTCCACTGAACAGAGTGTGCTGTTTTCAGTAGATAGGCGAGGGGCCTGTCTCTTTTATGCGTAGCTGTCGGCGCCCATTGTAATTAATCTCAGACTAATGGTCTGTCAATAATAACTAAATTGGCATACATTGATAATATGCATCAGTGCTTCTGTACGCAAAATTGTAAGTCATTTCAAAACTAATATATCACTACTTTCTGTTATTTATATTTCCAGCAGCCTATACATGAGGCAGGGCCAAACACAACCTTTTCAGATAAGGTTTGTTCGATTTCAAAACACACTTCATTCATACACAGATTTTTTTATTATTTCTGTGTTCATATGGAAAAGTAGCTTATGTCGAAAGGCTGGCTTTAGTATAAATCGGCATTCGCAGCAGACGATTGCGAATGACTCACTGGCGCTAAGCCGTTGAACAACTTTTGGCAACTAAACGTGGTAGAAATAGTTCCGATACTAGCAAGTCAATATTCTTATTAGGTCTCATCAAAAAATTCCTTGCCGTTTAAAAAATAAAGTGATTGCCGCATTATACTAAAGCCCGCCTTTCGACATAAGCTACCTTTCCATACGAACACAGATTTATTCCATGATTAGGTTACCTATTTAAAAATTTTTTAAGACTTCTGTATGAAAACTTAACAAAAAAAAAAATACAAAATATAGGTACGAAAAAATCAATAAGCTCACGGGGGAGGGTTTTGCGGTTCAAATCCCTCTTAATGCTAATAACTTCAAATACAAACTGTATCTTAAAGCTTAGAATACAGCTCTCAAGAAAAATCACAAGAAATATTTTTTTAATATTACTGTTGAACTTGAAAAGGCACTTTGTTTTTGCTGTAAATTTTCTTGAAAAAGTAAATATACGAGCATTTTTATCTTGAGAGCTGCTGACTTTTCCATTTCTTGTGGGTCATTTTATATGAATTTTTCGTTTTTCGTGAGAGCTCTTAAAAGTTTAACTGCGAATGAAAACATTGTCCTAAAAATATGCAATGCATACTCACTTACTGTTGTATTTAACACTTTACAGCCTAAAAGAGTTTACCACTGATTTGAACTTAACAAGGATTCGAAGATCTAATTTGCCACCTTCGAATTCGTTCCACCAAAGTGAGCTACATAATAAAAATACAAGTTCGGTTAACTTTTTCGTTATTCGCAATATAAAAAAAAAATTGGCAATCACGAAAAATCACCACCAAAACCAGAAACAAGAAATCGAGGAAAATTAACACTAAAACACTTTGTTAACATTTTTTATTACTTTTGATAGTTGAGCGCATCTTATGTTTATAGAACTTTTTATTAAACAAGTAATTTTTAAGTAAAAAACACAACCGACTTCAATTCTCATATACAAATTTAGGAGTACTGTTAATTTTCCATGATCCAATGATCAGATCTAAAACAAATTACGGGACGATCCTTGAGGTGCCATCTTTCCGATAAAAAAAGAATTATTGAAATTAGTTCACGTGGTCCAAAGTTATGCGGTAGCATAATTTAATGTAAATTTTTAAATTTAACGCACAAAAATAAATAATACATCAAATTGTTTGAAATCCATGAAAACATTCAATTATTGTATTCAACAATTTTTATTGAGCTTGAGACCGTTTTTAATGAAAAACTATTAAGGAAAAGCAACAACAATTTGGAAAATTGGTCGAAGCGATAGCTATTTCGGAAATCACCACATTTTCTCATCAGAATTCTTCAGCGGGACTCGAACCGACGACCCCATATGACTCATCCAGTTGCCTACGTACTGTGCGAAGTTCGCCTTATAAACTGTTGTTGCTTTTTCCACTTTTTCATGTGAGCCAAATACAATCAAGCGCAGCTATTACAGCTGTTGAAACTTGATCATTTGGTTGTTGGTTTTTGTTAATAATTCTATTTTTAGTTAATCATTAAAAACGGCCTCAAGCTCAATAAAAATTGTTGAATATAATTGTTATAAGGTCATAAATAACAAAAACAAATAATTAAATTATTCTGTGGTTAATTTTTCTCAAATGCTTAAAGAGTTAGGTATAAGTAAGAAGCGATAATTTTTGAAAACTTTATGTTAGCGATATATCTAAGGGCGCGGTTTTCGTCCGATTTGCTACAGATTGGTGAAGTGGTTTCGAGACACAAATATTTGACATAAGTGGGCGGGACAAAAAAAAAATTTACGAAAAACTAATTTTCGCTTAAGATCCATTGGAAACATCATTTTTGAGTATATATTTAAAAACTCGTTAACCGCCCTGCCCAAAGGTCTGAAAATCCGTTACATACACACATATATATCGCTGTATTTTAGACAAAAATTATTTAATGTATTTAGCATTTTCAACGAACTTTACGAAGAATGACAGGGTAGGAGTGTGATGTAATGTGGAACGATTTTCCGTCATACCTTGTCAAATTTGGTTCTTCACTGAAGATGGCACAACGCCGAAACCGGTTTGTCTCCAAACCAAATTTGAAAAAGGATGACGGAAAAGCGTTCCATATTACGTCTAATTGTGTTCTTTAATGTGTAATTAATATGTAGATAAATAAATTAGAACAATTTAGTGATCGTTTAAAATGGAAAAGAACTTAAGATATTACGTTTTTGATAATTACGAGTGACAGATTTCAAATTGTTTCAGTTTATTTCCAGTCAGGAGCACATATTTTTCTCGACGCCTTATGCATTTTCCAATATTACATTCACTATTTGCCATGATTTTTTTAATGTCCCCGTTTTGCGCTGAAAAAGTTATATATACTCAAAAAACATACAAAAGGTACCCAAAGTAACACGTCAAAACTGTTATTTTAATTACTTTGATTGTTTATAAAAATTAAAACGACATTATTAAAATAAAAAAATAAAATAAACAAGTTAAAAGAACTCCTCACATTTGTTATCAAAATGGTCCAAATTTTTTATAAAAAATAAAATTACATTAATAAAATTATTATAAAGGTGAGTGACACAAAAGCAAACGGTGCCGGAGATTTGCCCATATACTTAAATTCAGAAGATCGTTTATTTTTATAAAAATTTGAAACTGTAAAGTGTAAGAAAGGAAAACGTTTGAAAATTAAAATATATGCTAAGTAAGAAATTTATCATGAAACTTGTTTTGTGTAAAATATAGCTACGCTTATTTTTTCGTTAAAGTAAATATTTTTGTCGGAGTTGCACATAATCCATGCCTAATAGGGCTCGGTCGTGTCGGGCCGGGCCTCACTGATTTTGTTCTCTGTGCGTATTTGTGCGCGTTTTCGAATACGTACATATTCTATTCTCGTGTAAAGTAGTTCAGTGGCATAATTCGTCCCTGTGGGGAAAATCTCTAGTTCTGAACTGGTGCGCTTCCAGTACATTTAGACCCAGTACTGGCTCGCGATAAATCTCATTTGCATGCAAGCAAGTGGAGAATTCAACATGGCGATGTCCTAGGATGTGTCAATTGCCCCCCGCTCCATCCCTTTTTCGATAGTTCCGAACTAGTTCTAAAATCGACAGACGAAAGCAAAAAGTATCATGATTTTTCAATGTTTTTGGTTCTTCCGTGTGTGCGATTTTAAGTTAATTTCGATAACGTTCGAAATATGAGTTTCAAGGTACATATGTACATGTATGTATTTGTTGAAAATAGCATCTAAGAATAAAATCTGAGTATTTCAAGGCATACACATGATCTTAGTTTCCCGTGCACAGCGTTAAATAATTTCACTACATTCCATATGACTAAGTACATTTTTGTAGATAGAAGCTTTCCCCTGTTTTTTAAGCTATTGGTTGCTAATTGAATTAACCTTAAACTCACCCTATTGAGATTAAGCCCAGGGTGGCGTAAACAAAATTCTCTCCAAAGAGATTACAATCAGTAGCGGTTTCTATGCCATTTAATTTGATGTTTACAGTATAAGACTGTATACAATATATGTAGCTGTTTTTATATGTTAGGTCAATTAAGTACCTTGTTTCGTCGAGATAGTCGAGATTCAAAATATTTGTCAAAACATGTTCACGCTAAGTAAGCAATTGTAATAATTTTTGATAAAGTGAAATGGAAAAATTGCTGCTTTACTAATGCATATCGCCAGCTTAGAGTGAAAAGTTTGTAAGTCCACGTTTTATGAAAACTCATATTTTGATATAGGAAGCAAGTGATGTTAACAATGCATCGTTTCGAAAGGGATTAAGGTAGTTGTCTTATTTTTTCTCGTTTGTTTTCAGTCAAACAAAAATTTGCTTAGTCCGAAAGAGTTCCCCGCAAATCCGGCAAAACCAAAATAATACAAAATCTTTTAATAAAGATCGAACAATTCTTATTCGTATGGAATTTTGCTTTGCTTAACAACTTTTGTATTTGCTAAATACTTGAAGGAAATGGCTATAAGAAGTTTTTCCTCTCCTCTTAAATTAAGAAAAAAATGGACTTAGCAATTTTGAACTTTAAGCTAGCGATATAAATATGTTATGTAAATAATCTAATATTTTATTTATGCTACACTTTGTTTTTACCCAGAATCAGAACCGTTGATTTGGCTGTAGTTTTACTAATCTTCTTATTTAGCTCTACAACCGTTTGTCGGTTTGGGCTGCGACGAAAAATTCTTGTCGACTACCTCTCTCTTTTACGAATTTGTGCCAATTGTTCATCCCAGTTTCAGGTGGGCCCTTCTGACATGTTCTTTGACATAAGCATTTTTTGAATATTTGTAAATTACGTTTTATCGTAGACTCCTTTCAACACTTTACTAACTTTGCTGGTTTCGGTGGACTCTCTTCTGCTACATTTCTAATATAATCCCAAAAAATGTGAAGATTAAATCTAACGATGTAAATTTGCATCGCGGGTGAGTTCCAAAACTGAATTCAGAGTGACAAACGTGTTCTATTATTTAAAGCAAACTGATTCCACCACTTGCAAAGTTTAAAAAACAGAGCTCGTAAAGCCATTAAAGTACTCTCTCGCTTAGAGGAGTTACATTTTTTAA
The DNA here is from genome assembly GCF_001687245.7 of Rhagoletis zephyria. Lineage (NCBI taxonomy): Eukaryota > Metazoa > Arthropoda > Insecta > Diptera > Tephritidae > Rhagoletis > Rhagoletis zephyria. The sequence continues at coordinate 54,068 of NW_016159787.1, read as the reverse complement.
GAGCAATCCGGCGCTAGCGTTATTTAAATTCTATTCACCAGAAACTCCTCGCATGTTCGGCTCACTCATGAATTTGCATGTGGCGTATTTTTAAAATGGTTTTTTTTTGCTGATGGCATAATTTTTATTTTTATCGCTCCGGGTTTTAAAGTGATGCGATATTTAGCACTCACATTTTTAGAACACAAAACTTGAAATAACAAAACCGCAATGCTTTTTACGCCAAACTTTAGATTAAGAACCTGATAATAGAAAAAAAGGCCAAATCTAGAAAAGTCGATGACAAACAGCCAAGCAAGCAAAAGGCATAAAAAGTGCTCCACCCTCTCATCCTCTCCAAGGTAGGATGGGCAAATGGAGTAGTCATTTATGCCAATCACAGTCAGGTGTTTGTGTCGCCTGTCCTGTCATCTCAGTGACCTGGCACCGAGTAAAGCAAGCTCGCTAAGTTTACCAACATAACTAAGTCGAAATTTGCATTGCCCTGAAATAGTTTGGAAGTAGTTAGAGGGCTGGCCAATACCTTAAGTGCAGCTTGGCTGTCACTCCAGACACGAAAAATCCTTCCCCTCCACCTATTTTCCACCACGTAGTCTATGGCCGTGAGGATTTAAAATACCTCAGCGTGGAAGACAGAATCATACTCCACAAGAAAAAAGTGAAGCTTATCCCTATTAACATCGATAAAGTCCCCAGACCCTTACCCAGAGCCATCAGTCAAGATTCGACAATGTGTGAGTCCGGGCTCAGGTCTGGTATTAAACCGTAGAGTGACGTTAAGTGCCTCAGTGCGTCAAGAGCACTATATGACACTCACAAAAATTAAAGTTAAGTGGCTATCAAGCAAGGTTCTCTACTATCGAAACCAGATACATTTTCGTTGACCCCCATTTATAACTCGTGGACCCCCATATTTTTTCACGGCAACGTAGACCCCGTCGAGTTTCCCGTGGACCCCTGGGGGTCCACCTGGACCACTTTGGGAATCACTTATCTAAAGCTATATACGGATGCATTTTTTACACTCATGAAGTCGAGCAAATGCTGTTACATACTACTTGTAATTGTGCTGCGTGTTATCACTTCAACTGGAGCAATCTTCAGAGCTAGATATATTGCTTCAAAATGATACATGTGATGAACCCACCAGCAATCGAATATACAAGTATTTCGCTTACTCACCTGTGTTGGCCATTCACCGCAAGCGACCGCTCCAAATACTCCACATTCATGTGTCAGTCCTGAGACTTCTTTACCCGTCGGCTGCACTTGCTTGTATTTTTTCTCGGGAAATATTTTTCTAGCACTCTTAACAACAGAGTCGCATACATCTGAAAATTTAGAAAGTTACATAATTTACAATGGAATATCTATCAAAAGAACTGCAACTAACTTTAGAATTGACTATGAATATGGCCCATTGTTCTTAAAGCCCAAAAGTTTTTCCAAAAAATAGCTTAAACGTGCACTTAAAAACATTTTTATTGATTTTGTTCTTATACATTTGTAGAAATCACAGTGAACTCAGAAGTCCATATCCTTACTTATAGAAAAAAACACCCTTCAAGCGGGAAATAAAAAAAAATTCTGCCATTCCTTCGATTTCAAACACATTGATGTATATGGATATCAGGCTGTGCTGCCTTTTACGACTAATTATTTAATCAAAAATCTTAATTATAAGCACTTTTCTTAGCTTACAGCTGGAAGATGAAATACGTACCAATTACATTTGGACCTTCTCCACAGGATTTTGTAGTTTCTTTACAAGACATGATTTTTGATTCAAAGTGACAGACCGAAATGCTTAGTAAAAATATTATTTTGGAAGAAATTTGTGATTACGTTTAAAATTTAATAGTTTCTATGTTATTATTTAATACTTCGTAAAAAAACAATAGCAAGTATCACGCAAAGCTAGTAAAATTTCCGAAAATTCTTAATTATGAGCACGGAATTTCTAGCGACCGCTCATAATGCACTCAAAACACGGAATAAATGTAGCTGGCAGCGATGGTCTGTCTTAAAATGTTACAACTAAATTTGTTTTGATGAGCTGTAAGTCCGATTAAATTGCAATTTGTATTAAATTGCTTATCAGTAGATTGGGGATTGCCTATAACGTCGCTTGTTGCTGTTCGCTTTGATAAGATTCGTTGACAGTCAAATCATCAAAACAAATAAAGCTATATATGAAAATAAGGTGGATATGTGCATATTGTGTATTTATTAGACCATATCACAAAAAAAGTTAATTTTGTCCGTCTTAAAATAAGTAACCTTACTACGCGAAGATGACAAAGTTTTTAGTCTAACGTCTGAGGAGACGAAAACTACTTTTCCATTGTTCAATAATAATTACAAAGGAATATTTAACTATATTTTTTATAATCGGTATGGTCTCTTATTAGTTCACTTCACCCGGATTGTACTGTACTCTCATATTGAGAGTTCAAAATCCTAAGGAACATTGACGACATATATATATGTATGTATGAACACATGTATGCATAACACGCGAAAACTTTTTGAAGTAAAACAACACTTAGAAAAAGACCAAACCAAGAATAAAAGTAAGTAAGTAAAGGTGAGTACGTATATAGATAAAGAAAATGATAAAGGTAAAGCTAAAAATAAAAACAAACACAAAGTTACGTAAAGATATAGGCGGAAATGAAGACCAAGGTAAATTTAAACACTTTACTTATATAAGAGCAAAGGTGAAAGGGAATATGTATATGAAAAATATGATAAACATAAAAATAAAAACAAAGATAAATATAAAGAAAAAGAGGATGAGGATACCGATAAGGTATAGATGAAGATAGAGGAAGAAAGATTAAAACAAAGGCAGTTGTAGAGAAAAGGATATAGATAGATGCACAGAGACTCAATCTGGGAACTATTTCGGGATTTTAGAGATTCCCGGGGCTTATAGATATAATAATCGATATTTTGTCGGTTTTGTTATCGATATTTTTATCGATTTTGTTATAGAAATTTTTATCGACATTTTTATTGATTTTTCTATCGATATTTTCGGAACTCATCGATATAATGATCAATACTTTTGGCGATATCTTTTATCGATATTTTCAGCGATTTTGTTATCGATTTTGTTATCGACTTTGTTATCAATTTTACTAACGATTATTTATCGATTTTGTTATCGATACTTTTATCCATTTTATTATCGATATTTTTATGGGTTTTGTTATCTATATTTTTATAGATTTTGTTGTCGATATTTTTATAGATTTTGTTGTCGATATTTTTATAGATTTTGTTCTCGATATTTTAATCGATTTTGTCATCGATATTTTATCGGTTTTGTTATCGATATTTTTAGCGATTGTGTTAACGATTTCACTATCGATATTATTTTCGCTTTTGTCATCGATATTTTTATCGATGATGTTATCCATATTATTACTGATTTTGCTATCGATATTTGCCGAACTTATCGATATAATGATCGATATGCTTATCGATTTTGAAATCGATATTTTTTATCGATTAGGTTATCGGTTGTTTTATCGACTTTGTGATTTTGCTATCTTTTATTATCCATTTTGCTAACGATTTTGTTATCGATATGTTTATCGATTTTGTTGTCGATATTTTCATCGATTTTATGATAAATATTTTTATCGGTTTTGTTACCGATATTTTGATCGACTTTGCTATCGATATTGTTATCGCTTTTGTTACGGATATTTGTATCGGTTTTATTATCGATATTTGTATCGATTTTGCTATCATGGTTTTTTTATCGATGTTTTTATCGATTTTGCTATCGATATTATTATCGCTTTTGATATTTTTTTCTTAGTGTGTGCTTTCGTTTTTGACTTGGATATGCTCTTAACCATATCACGTATTCTGAGTTTAAATTTAGCGGCTGTTCTCCGATACAGCCTGCAGACCAAGACGAGGGCGCTTGACGGTTCCTTTTTTAAGGTTTTTGCAATGATTTGTCAAGCTCTTTTAATGAAACAATTCTAACAATTTTAGTGAAATTATAAAAAATAATACTAATTCCCTTGAAAAATCATGGATATGAAAAATATGCGCTGTAGATACACTGGCGAAAATATAAAAAGGAAGAGACGTTTTAGCATTCTTTGACTATTCCCCTTTCGATTATTTAATGTTTATTATCTTTTTATGAAAGTGAAAGACTATGTAAGTCAAAATTATCAATTTTGTACAAAAATTAGCAAAATTAGACAAAGTTTCATAAAAATTTCGAGCTTTTTAATTAGATATCTACGAAGCATTCTGAGTGTGTAGTTTTGTAGCCCATTCGATTCAAAGTGCCAATTTTAAGTGACTTACCATTGATTTTTGTAAAAAAAAATTTGTGGAAGGTGTTGCGCATTTTCTCCATACAAAATAATTTTTGGAACTTTGTATGGAAGAAAATGCGCGAACAAAAAATCGCCAAAAATCAACGGTATGTCCAAGCTACTTCAAACGTGTACTTTATTATATTAAGATTTAATGGTCATCATTTGTTGGAATTCGTCGAATTTTTTTTTAATGTTCTACAATGCTAATTTTTTAGACAAGTTAAATAAGTAATAAAAAATAATAAACATTTTTAAACTAAGCTAAGTAGCCCGAACTTGCTAAAGGGTATGCGTGTATACATTTTTCTGATCATTTTTCAGGTTTTTTCAGGTTTGCTTTAAATAAAACTGTTTTTTAAGATGTAAAAAAAAATTGGTTTACTTTGGTTTCATTTTTCGGAATCGGTTAAAATTAATTGAATAGATACCGAATGAATGTATGTAAATTTTATTCTGCGCTTTTGTTTCGCTTTATGCATAGCCAAGTATGTTTTTTTTTAATAAAAATTAATAATGTTTGAAGTTTTTAAGTAGGAATATAAAAAAATACTAGATATCACTTTTTTCATTAAGGAAGGGTTAATAATGTTTATCAAAATTTTTAGATGTAATGGATAATAATTACCCATGGTGACGATAACTGCGGGGGAGCTGAGGGTAACAACTCTANGACAGACATGGCTTAATCGATTTCTTTTTTCCTCCTGATCATTTATGTATACATTTGTATATATCTATCTCGATTCGCTTTGGCTGTTACAAACAACCGTTATGTGAACAAAATTAATATACCCTTGTGCTCAAGTGCGCTCGGGTATAAAAAGCGGTTAGAATTCTTAAAGCTTATAAATAATAAAATAAATGAAACAAAATTTGAGTCTCTGCTGCATAGTGTAACCATTGTGAAATATTTTTATTTTGAAAGTAGAATTAAATTTCGAATAGAGTGCTGATTTCAAATAAGTTATTATGTCAATGTGCAGGATTTTTTTTGCCAACACGTAATAATCGTGATTTAATAGCATAAACAAATAGTAGTTACAAAACAATTTCTTCTCACCAGCAAATTATCAACGAATAGAACATCAATAACATCAAATAAGACTACATACTACATATGTAATGCTAACACCCTGCAAAAATCGCGACTACTCCATGCATGCATTTAAAGAGTACTCCCTAAGGACCAAGGAGTACTCCAAAATTAACCAAAATTCATATAAAAAAATGTGGTCAAATTAAAATTGCGATGTCCTAGGGCAGTACCATGTACTCCATTTCTGCATTTCATCAGAGTAGCGGAAAACTACTCCAACATATTAACAATGGCATTGTTGTTATATTTTTTCGTTTGTACACGCTTTTATTCTTCACTTCGCAGATGCTTTTTCGAAATTAATAAAAAACCAAAAACAAAAATTAAAAATGACATTAAAAATGCCTCTGATGGCATTCGAACCTGAACATGCTGGGAGCTAACAACTAACAGCGAGCATCTCTGCACGTTCAGCTACAGCCAAACACAAATGCTCAACTTCAATCACATTTCGTTAAAACACGAGCAGCGGTCGGGTAACAATAAACTGGTGCAGAGACACGAGTTGGTCCGCTACAGCATGACAGAGGATCACTTTTGTAAGTAATCCAATATACCACAAATGGATTACATGGTCCAACGATTTTTTCTCACTGGGCTCAAGCAACAACATCTATTTATTTGTTTTGACTTCGTAACTAATTGCCTGTGCGATATTATTGGCGCTACTGATTTCTGTAATGGAAAAGTTTTCACTAAAAATACTGTACAAAAGCGAAACCTGTGATTTGAAGATAATACACATTTCAGCTTAGTATCTCGGAGTAAATATTAAAAACAAAACTGTGAATAGGTACATAGGATGTACTCTGTATGCACATAACAGCAAAATATCATGCAACTGAAGGCAAAATGATCAAGTAAAAGTGAAAATTGAAAGTTAACAAATAAGGTATGTTTATTATTTATCAGCAATTTCATTAAAATAAAAATAAAAGATAATTAAAAATAACATAAGTATTAAATTATTTACATATGCTGCATAACTCGCTTGAATTGAGAGTTGTTTATGCATTGCATGATGCAATCGGCTGACGCTGTGTGTTCAGCCCAAATTCCTCGCTCTTCGCATTTCTTTTGATTGTTGGTAAAAATCTGGGTTCCGCTGACACAACTCTCTTAACATCGCAGACAAATGTCGGTCTATTTTCTATCTACATAGAAATTTCATCTCAATTATTCAAACTATTTCTTCCAGTTCTCATCTGCTTCTGATGTAAAATTTAGCAAGCGCAGTATCAAAATTGCATCATAATTATTTGGTAGTTTCCTTATGCGCGCAATACGCAAGCAGCAAAGTATTTTTCCCCGAATATTTGAGATAAAATTAAAAATATAATTACAGTTGAACAAACTGCAGTGCAGTGCACGTAATGCAAATAAATATTACATATGCGTATGCAATTATCAGTGTATAAAAATAATTTTATTGAAACCAAATTTAAATAATAAATGATTGTGTACCGTTAAGTAAACAGCACGTGCGTGTGCAAGTGAACCAATGGTTGTGGAAATTTATCAGTGTTTCTCTTTTACAATAAAGGGCTCTACCTAGTTTTAGTTAGCATATATGAATGTATGTATATATCTGAAAAAGGGTCAACAACTCGATTTTCTTCCAAATCCCATTTGGAGGGCGTTGTTAGCTAACAAATTGTGACCAGTGAGAATGTCCAGAGGAAGTCTCCAATTGCTCCTTGATAATCTATACTATAATAAAAGTTGTCTATACTTCGTAAATTTCTTTAAAAGAATTATGCAGGTAATATAATAGAATACATTTGAACCATTTTTAGAATTTTTGTCTGTATGTTTGTTTGTCTCACTAAACTCCGGAACTAAATACTGGATGGATCATGGGGCTTTAACTGGTATCTGAGCAGTTACCGGGGTCCCAGATATAATATAGGGTAAAACATCGAAAGAGTAAGTCACATGACTTTGAAATTTGGTGGTTGGTATACTTTTGTAAAGGGGGCGTGGCATATCTTATATGTATGTTAGGCATGCAGGTGTTTAATTAGGAATAACTTTGGAACCGTAAGTCACTTGACTTTGAAATTTGGAATGAAGACAGATCTATGATAGACGCTGGAAGTAAACTATCCATATATATAAATAAGATTGTAAAAGGAGGCGTGGAAAATTCCACAGGTGTGAATACATAACAAAAGTAGGCGCTTATAGTAAAGTAAATATAAATGGGTTTGTTCAAGGGAGCGCGGCACATTCCATATCCGTGAAATTTTACATTGGCTATATCTCACATGACTTTGACTTTGACTTTGGTGAGAAGATCTATGGTAAGCATATAAACGAGTTTATACAGGAGGGTGTGTTTAATGTAAACTGAAAGATAGTCAGAATTTACCAGAGGCGTCAGAGACCTGCAGAGAACCATAACCTTGGGGTTCTCAAACTTGTAAGATTATGGAACCCCACATCAAATTACTAAAAACCAAAGGCACAGCAATTTAACTTTTACTAGAAATAGTATGCACACTTTAACTTTAATGTGAACAAGTAAGAAAGCCTAAGCTCGGGCGGAGCCGAACATTAAATACCCGGCGCAAGTATTAAATATATGTTTCTCACCTCTCTGAAAGCTACCGCTACATGGTACACCCCTGGGGTATCAATTTTACTAAATTAGCGTCCTTATATTCCGAAATATTGAAGTTTCAAGCATTTCTGAAATTTACCATTATACGAAAAGCGGCCGTAATTTTAATCCGATTTCAATAATTTTTAACGTTTTGCTTTTATGTGGCAAGCACAATAACCGTAACGTTTGGTACAAATTGGTAGAACGGTTACCGAGATACATATATGTGATCATAAAAAAGGCGGTGCCACGCCCATTTTCCAAAATTTTGTCATAAGCGTATTTCTTGGTGAAGAATTTTTGCAAGCATCAATTTCGAATAAATTTAATATTTACTGATTTATCGAAGATTACGTATTTCTCTAAACTACCGTTATATGGGATGTGGGCGTAGTTATTGTGCGATTTCAAAAATGTTTGGCCATTTAGAATGCTGTACCAAGGCCAACAACTGTGCCAAGTTTGGAAGATATTGGTGCAGCGTTTACCAACAACCGTTATGTGAACAAAGTTATAATACCCTTGTGCAAAAATGCGTTCGGGTATAAAAATGAAATGTTTTCACTGTTTTATTTTTGCTTTATATATCGGTATTATGTCTAAAAGCTGTATGCGCATTTCTGGGGTAGCATCCAATTTCAACCTGAACTTGTTGTATAAGTGCACGCTGAAAACCCTGTTTCACAACGATACGTTGTGACAGAAGCAAGCAAAGTTGAGATAACCTTTTTAGCTACTTCATGGTATTCACTCCTAACACTAACCCAAAACTCGTTCAGTGGCATACATATACTAAAATGTGTGTTTAAATGTCGAAGAAATCTGAAGATCTACTATGAATTCTTAGTAAATGAATTTTGAACCCACCGGTATCACTACTACCATCCGAAAAATAATCTGACAAAGATTTCAGAAAATTTACCAAGAGGCCAGTTATGACATTCACATTTCATTTGGCAATTCATGGCGTTTCTTGTAGAAAGTTGTATGTATAAAAGTGGGCAACATTCAATGCTTTTATTTTTACACACATAATCCAGAAATTAAATTTTCCTTAAAAAGATGATAATTTGTCTCTCGCCAAAACTACGGTTGTTAATTTTCCCTGCAAAAATGTAGTAATTTCACTGATATTTCCAAAAATATGATAAGCCGGATATTCGAATAATAATATCTAATCGGTGCATTTTTTTGTAGACGAGAGACAAAAGAACGCTGAACTCGGTTTAAATTTCCGTTTAGCTACTTGAGCAATCCTGTTGGTATTTGGCAAGAAATATGTTACTAGTTTAACGAGATTTATATAAACAAAAAACAATGAAAATGAGTAATTATTCGAGGTATTTGGGTAATATATGTATGTATATACTTATTACAAATATAAATCATATACACATATGTACAATGAAACAAAGCCGCAATATATCACAAAAGCCGAAATAGTGCATACATGCACAGTTTCGATTGCAACTCGAACTTACACATATTAAAAGAACCAAATTATGTACATAAATATATGTTCCATTTATAAATGGTCTAAAGCGAAATAACAAAATGAACTTCTTTCTACGTAGGCGATTTTCGGTCGCGATTAGGGATTTTGAACTTTATTTAAATAAATTTTGTCCTTAAGACAACCTCAGTATAAAATATCCAACGGACCCAAATCTGGCGATAAGTTTCGTCTAAATAAGCTCTTACTTCACGCCCATAATAAGCAGGGCATATCTTCCGCCTACACACATCAAAATTCTCTATGACAAGAAATAGTTTTTTAATATTTTTTTTTTTTTTTAAATTTTTCATATACAAATTTTTTGTTAAAAAAAAATTAGTTTTTGAAAATTTGCCATTTCAAAAAAATTAAAAAAAAAAATCACAATGGTAGCTCTGAGTATTACGCAATATTTAAGTATAGTATTACCGGGTGCACTCTACAATAATTTGAGTTATGATTTTTTTTTTACACTAAAGTTGAGTAAAATGAGTACATTACAAATTTACAAATTTTCTAATTTTTTTTTAGATTTTTTTTTGAGTATGTTTTTTTAGTTTTGTAGCCCATTAAATTCTAGTATAACAAAGTGAAAGTTATAGTGATTGCAAAACTGCCGTTAGTTTTATTTAATTATCTTTGAAAACGGTTTTACGCATTTTCGTCCATAAGAAAAAAGTGCAAAAAGCCGTCAGCATAAAAAATATTAAAAATCAACGCAAGAAAAAAAATTTAAAAAATATTTCTTTTCATAGAAGTTTTATGTGTGTATGTGTGATTTTTTTAAATTTTTTCGCCGCCCCGTTGTCGAAATATTTGGAAAACTATTAAATCGATTTGATTTGGTTTTTGTGCTGTAAAGTTTTTAAAAATGTATTAATCAAGCTCAAATTTCATATAAATTTACTATTTATGTTTATCCATCAACCGTAAAAATTAGAAACAAATCAAACGCTTGAGGTGTGAACCCCGCCCATTTTGGTATGGAACGCCCCATATACAGATAAAGAAAATACTTGATAAGGCCCGATTTTTTTTTATTAAAAAATATCAATATATCAAAAACAAGGAGCTCACCCCCCAACTACCTTCTCCTCAAGTTTGTCGTGGTACTTTTTGGGCCCCTATATATTATACGAGTACATATTACCTTTTAATAAAACCAATTTGTTTAGCCGAGGAAGAACGGGCTTCGAGTTGGGATAGAGAAATACGAGGTAGGTTTTACTTTTTTGCGAGATATTTTTCGAACTCAATGAGGTCACATGATTTAAAGAAGCACATTAAGCCAAGTACGTACTTCATAAGCCTAATATGAGTGAGGGGGAGAGAGATATTCGAACAGGCAGATGAAGCGGTAATACAACATGTGACGCTTTTACCATTTACTTATTGGGGGGAGCTCCTTTGCTTAGCGTAGGCGTGCTCAGCCAATGGCTACCGTCCACTCCTGGAGTGGAGTGTGACGATGCGTCAAGCTGGGTTAGCCACTCACCCACAGTTGACCACAGTTGGGAATGCCAGCGACTTATTAGTTGAAGAAGTTCAGTGAGTGGATAAAATGCATATCCCCTTAAGCCCAAACGAATCGCTTTTAAGCACAGGTGCGTGTGTGTGATCGCTGCACCTGGGTTTTTGCGGGAAATAAACAAGTCGGTTAAACAAACTTATTGGACTTTGGTATTTCTGTTTTTAATCTGAAAATACAAGCAATATTCAGCTCTTTTAATGTGGTATTTTCAACCTAAGTCCTATTTATTTAAACTCATAATTATGGAAAAATATCTAAATGTTTAAATGCTCAAAAACAAAAAGCCAAAGTCCAATAAGTTGTTTTTTAAGTAAAACGTTTTTTGTTAATATTAGGGAAAAACATACTGAGTCATTCAATCCCGAAGCATTTTATGAATCTTGGGATTTCGGGTTGCGAAAAATTGTTATCCAGGGACTAGAAATTGGCCGGGATGGGCGGTATCGGAAAGGTCTGTACATATTTTGCGAACGGGACGGAACCAAAATCCTTTCCCTACACTCCCGATAAAACCGCAACCTCCGCAAATTCAGAAAATCTTCCTTTTAATCGATGTGTGAAATATGCAATTTTTAATGTTTTATTGACACGAAAACGAACAAAAAATAAAAATTATTGCTGCTTGTCCACAATAGTATTTCATTTAAAAACGGCCTCGAGCTCAATAAAAATTGTTGAATATAATTATTTAAAATTAATTTAAAATACATGTGCATTTTTCTTAGTGATAGATGTCGGGACCCACGGCACCCGCGATCTACTTCTGAATAACGTCGGGGTGGGCGCGATCTAGATTAAGTATTTATTCCCGGGCCCATCTCTATCCGGGACTCTTCGAAATTTCTCTTTTATAAAAATCTTAGCATTTTTTAGTGGGCAATCAAAAAATGAAACAACACAGATTCATTGTCGCCATGTATCGTCGCTTGGCGTGCAATACCGCGTGTACGCAAAATGTCAAAAAAGAACCCCAATTTCACATTTATTTTAAAAAGATTTTTATGCAGATTTTGATATTCCAAGTTCTCAGTTAACAATAGTTTAAACCAGCATTGAACAAGCACAGTTATTGAGGCAGTTTCTGAAATTCACTTCCGAGTGCAAATGACTGAAGCTCACTTTTATTACAAATTTTGGTGTTCTTTATTTCATGTTTTTCTTGCCAAATACACGTAAATTCATTTTATCGTCTTAAACTTCACTTTCACTCTGAATTTAGAATTGATTGTGCAAAAAAACTCATTAAAAATCTCAGGCTCCCGAAGCTGTAATCCCGCGATTCCAGGACATAGAAAACAGTTCGGGATCCCAGGTACCATACATACATAAAACTATACATGCAGGCACATACATACATAAGTACTCACCACATCCTTTCAATAAAGCAATTTTATATTCTAAATCTGCGCAAGCAATTGATACTAAGCCAAAAAAAGAAATGGCCAAAATTGGTTAAATGCCTTTGGCAAATGCTTAACATATGCATCCATCCAAAGTATTTCCAGGCGAACGAACATTTAACTGTAAAAGCAATAAAAGGAAAATTCACATAACCAAATAAAAATGATTATCAAAACAATGAACGATTGGCCAGTTAGCTGCCGATGGCGATAGTGTCAGCGAAGGCGCCATTTGTCCAATAGTCAAACAACATAGCTAGCTGCCTTGGAGCCAAACATCTACGAAATGTGTGCTAGCCATCATCATAATCCCCGCTGCAATAAAACACCAGCTAGCTTGAGTGCGATTGGAACTTTTCAGCAGAACATTAAAAGAACATTTTATTCAATTGTGGAGAAAAACAAATAAAATTTATTTGGCCACTTCGACCGCACAAGCAATAACATCTTACCACATACCACATACAATAATACCATACATTAGGGTGGTCCAAAAACAGTAAATTCGGAACTGTAATGCTCTCACCCCCCCAGGATTATTCTATATCGAAAAAAGTATACCCCTATTTTTTTATTTTGAAATCAAAAAACATTTAGAGGTCGCCCAAATCGCTCAAAGTTTTCCATGTTTTTTATATGGAGGAAAAAAACAACTTTTCGTGCAAATGGTATGGAATTCTTGAAAATCAATATTTTTTGATCGGAAAACTCTGGTTATCTTCAGGAGACTTTCAATAATAATACCCAACTGTTTATTTAACCATTTTTTTGATACTAACGATTTTTTAGTGGTCCCCTCATTGAATTTTTCAGGGTTTTGAGAGTTTTTGGCGGACCTATANAGAGGCAGAGTAGTCCCATAGAAAAATATTGATTTTTAAGAATACCATACCAGTTATACGAAAAATGATTCTTTCCCCCATTATAAAAATACATGGAAAACTTTGGGCGCTTTGAGCGACCTCTAAATATTTTTTGATTTTAAAATAAAAAATAGGGGTATATTTTTTTCGGTATAGAACCATCCTAGGGGGTGAGAGCATAAAAATTCCGACTTTACTTTTTCAAATGTATTTTTGGACCACGCTAATGTACATGCATCCCCCCACTCACGTAAATGCATATATGTAAGTATATGATTGTACAAATGGGCGAATGCATGGATGCGGGTATGTATCCTGTTATGAATGCGCGCACGTATAATAAAATCGTATGATATTGCCAAAATAGTATCTAGTGCGCTGCTTATTCCGGGAGATACATACATGCATATATCTATAGTATGTATATAGTTATAGTATGTACGTATTTTTGTATCAGTGTTGCCACTTTGTGAGTAATTCCTCAAAACGTGAGGAATTTCGGGTGAGCTTGAGTATATTTTGAGGATTTTTATTTTGAGGAATTTTCTCTCGATATATTTGCAGTTAACAAATGCAATCATGTTTTACACAACAGAGTTGTTAAATCGCTTTACAAATTTTTGAACAAAAAGCTTTCCGAAGTTTTATAAAGAGCGAAATACACCACACAAGCGGCTTGTCAAACCCACTTTTTCCATTTCGCCATACACGCAAACATGACTCGATCAAGCAAACAATTTTAGTTTTCTTCCGGTTCACAATGTAAAAGGGTTTGGTTTTCTTTGATTTTTCTCTCTTGCGTCCTCATTCGGTAAAAATTCGGTTGAGAATTAGGCGATTTTATCATACACAACGTAAGCGGTTTGATCAAACGTCAATACGTCAAAACATTTTGATTTCTGTTCACATTTCTCTTTAACTGCTTTTCAAACCTTCAAACACCCCTATACAACCAAAGTAGCTGTAAGCAAAGGGATATTTCGCTTGGTTTGTCAAGCCCCGTGGGTGGTGCTTTTCGCTCTTAAGCACATCTGCGTTTGCTGCTAAATATTCATAATGTTATCGATAATTTGTTTCATCCCATCGTTATATTTTCAACTTATTTTGAACTTGCAAAATCTCGGTAACGAATGGAGAGAACACGCATTATTCGATCATAAGGATATTTATTTTGATTCTTCATTAGATCCAGAAAATTGTAGAGAACATTTTTTGAATCAAAAGATTCTTCAGGTTTATATAAGTTTTCCCAATTAAAATAATTATATCTGCATTACTAATATAGCCCTTTTCTAATGCTTCAGTAGAACGTGTATTTGGTAGTTTTAAAATGTGTACGACTGACTTGAGGACCAGATTGAGCACTGATATAGTTGCAGCAATATTATATACAAACCAGGGCATACAAAATAACGGCGATACTTTATTTGAACCGAACAAATGTACCAATTGAATTGGAGAACGTAATTAATACATATACTAAGTACCTGTAAATAGTATACAGTACACAATTTACCATATCTTTAATAAGAAAATTTTGAATAATTTGTTCTGATTTTGAGGATTTTTCATTTGTTTTTGAGGAATTTGGTAATTTTTTGTGGCAACACTGTTTTGTATACTCTTTGTGGGCATTACATTGCGGGCCACTTGGGTTTGAGAAGATGATGCCCGCTGGTATGATTTTTAGAATTTCTCTCGGAATGCGAAGATACTTGTCCCGTCGTTCTGCCGAAAATCCTTTGTAAATTGCCATACAGTTCAATCGCGCCAAGGCTTCTACATATGAACCTACATATGTACATATGTACAGGTGGATGCACATACATATACTGAATATCTATTGATAAGTTCAATTCGCACATCATTACAACCAACCAGAGGCTTAGTAGGTAGTTATGGGCCAACGATTTTAAGGACTACATACACATATTCATGTTTTTATCGGTCTTGTAAATATAATGTTAATTTTAAAACTTTCTTCTTTAATATACGGCATATTAAAAACTTAATGTTAATATTCGTATCGAATCAGACTTCATAAAAAGGAGGGCCTGTTGTCGGTAGTATCGCAACTGTCTTTTTCAGCCTACGTGTGCCTCACACAGTGGTCTCAAACTGGAATTTACTATTCAAAATAGTCCGGATAATTGAATGTATTAATTGTTTTAATGAAAGCTAATAAAATTTAGAACAGACTTGTCGATCCCGATTTTAAAATTTTCAATTTTTTATACTAATTTTTTTAGTTCAAAATGCAAAGTAGAAATTTTAAGGAAACTCGATTCTGTTGCTAAAAAAATTAATGTTACATAATTAAACCTAGTTATGAACAATTTTCTGGTTTTATCGTTTGCAAAAATATATTTTTTTCAAGCGAAAAATGCCAAGTCACGTTATGCCAATGTGTATACATAAGTCATGCCCCGAATGTCTCGAAGGATTAATTTTTAATAATAATTTAATATCTCATCGTTTGAAATTTTTACCAGAATTTAACTAAAAAATTAAAAATCAGTCAGTAACCACCGGTTAGGTTGATTATCCTTCCAGTAGCTAAAATTGGCATATACGTTTTATTCAAGTTATGATTAGCTAATCATGGGATAGTTTGATAATTGTGAAAATTCGAGGAAATATAGTTCACAAAAATTTCATTGCAAATATACAAAATCTGCATATCGAAAGGTGAAAATAAGCCCGATCACCGAAGCATGTTAAATAATCGTTAACTCATCGAATCGCTTGTAATGAAAAATTGTATGCCGTAGTCAGTTTAAACATCGGTTGATTCTCGTATAAAAATATGTAATTCTATTAAAATTCAAGATACAGGGTACCTAGCCCCATTGAACGAAGTACAAAGGTGTCAAATCGCAAGATATCGGCCTAAGTGTGTCAAGTGCCACTGCCCTGTTGAAACCACATATTTTCCAGGTCCAATTACCCCCGGATCACTCCACCAGCCCAGAACCCGACATCAAATAGCGACTCGTTGTGGGTGCATAGTTTTTTCTTGAATGACATGCCATGGCAGTTTTGCTTGTTAAAGTATTCGTTAAGGTGAAACAGTGCCTCATCGCTCATGACTAAGATTTCAATACCAATTGTCTGAAAAAATAAAAAATAAATAATATAATTATAAGATTGTCCGAGCTTTGCTCGGAATGCCTACACTTTTTAAAGTTTTCGTTTGGGTATCAAATATTGGTCGATTCCATAGTTTATATTTTTATGTAACGCATACCTTAAATGGAATTTGTTATTTAACATTAAGCCTATCCAATACCACTTTCCATACAAATTATATCGATAAACAAACTATTATCAACGTGGTAATATTTTAGCTTTAAAATACCTCAGTATTCAGTGAAACAAAATAAAACCCCTTGATGTGAACAAAAATACTTTACAACTTTTTGGAAAGTATGTACATACAGTGACTCTAACAAGTGGCCACGTGCTCATTTTTTTTTTAAATACTCATAATGTTTTTCGAGTAAAATTTTTTTGTTATTTTCGTATCAAAATATTGTCCCAGCATTAACCAAAACAATATAAAACACAGTTTCACACTTTATAAAAAATTTAACAAATTTTTATAAAAATTTCAACTTTTAAATTGAGAACCTCTAGAACATTTTTTGGCATGCAATTTAATAGCCCACACAATTTTAGTCTGACGAAGTGTAAGTTTCAAACGGCTAAAAAATCCCGTTGATTCTTGAGATTTTTCTTTTTTTGAGTACGGATTTTTACGCTTTTTTCTTATGAAATACAATGCGGGCGACCGTTCGCAACAAAATTAAAAAAAGAAATGAACGCCAGTCTGTAAAAAAAAATTCTTTAAATCAACGCAATTTTTGTTCTAATGGCTCAGTTTAGAAAATTGAAAATTTAATGAAATTTGTTGAATTTTGTGTTAAGTTTAAAACTGTGGTTTTGGTTAAAGCTTCCAGGGTATTTCTGGAAAAAAATATTACAAACAAAAATTTTTCTCGAAATGCATTACGAGTATTTAATAAAATCAACACGTTGTCATTTGTTTGAGTCATTGTACATAGTATTAGTAGAAACAGAAAGTGTGGATTATGAAGCGACTGCTTGGATGACATTGCTCTGAAGTTCCATGAGCTACTCAGGCAATTCCACGTCTCATACAAAAATTAATAATAATAATAATAGATTGGCGCTTACACATATGTTAGTGTTTGGCCGAGCTTCTCCTCCGATTTGTGGCGTGCGCCTTGATGTTGTCACACAAAGCGGAGGGACCTACAGTTTTACGCCGACTCCGAACGGTATTTTTATGAGAAGCTGTTTTTCGTAGCAGAAATACACTCGGAGGTTTGCCATTGCCTGTCGAGGGGTGACCGCAAATAAGTAAAAACTGTTTTCTTCATTTTTTTGCAATATTGCTTTGACCAGGGCTTGAACCCAGGCCCTGCGGAGGGGAAGCGCGCACTGCTTACCATTACACCACTGCGGCCGGCTTGCAAAAATTAAGTCGCATATTAACTTTAGCGGCCCATTTTGATAGAAATCGTGGATATGCGTATCACCGGCTTTGGAGGAGGCGTTGTAAGAAAGTGACTGAAGCTTTCTTCCCCAAAAAATTCAAGAAAAAAAAATTATGATACATCCCACTTCATCCGCCAGCGCTTACATAACAAAAAACGTAAATGATCCTCCAAGTGAAAATCGAAGCTGGAGCCAAAGCTGCCAAAAATGAATCTAAGAAATGCCACAAAAAGGAAAATACATATGTTCATACATACATATGTATGTATATGTACATATTTATTTGTTATGTAAAAAAAAAAATAAAAATATGTGAGCGAAAAAAGGCAAACTCGAAGAAAAATGAAATAAATGGTCAGATGAAATAAACAGTCCCATAAAGAATAATCATTCAGAATGTGCTGCTGAATTATGCATGAAGCCAGCAAGGGGCGATGAAAGTGGCATCAAGCAGCGGGCAGCGGTAATGCATAAGTAGCATGTTGGTCAATTGTATCACACCGAGCTCGAGACAGTCGTCCTCAAATTGCCAGTTGGAAGACAATAAGGCCGAACTTTGTTTTGGTAGCAAGGGTGTAGCTGAAGACAGTTTAGAGCTAGCTTTTCCACTAGAAAGCAACATTTTCCTTTTTGATGATTTTAATACATATAAGCATGCATACATATGTACGTACATACATACATACACAAGTATGTAAATGCAACAAAACTTTCTGAATATTTTTTTTCTCACAATACCCTGCAGGAAAAGCTTGTCTAGTGAGGTAGTGTTAACTAAAGTCTTTCTAAGCATGCAGTAGCATTTGCAAGACTAAATTCGACCGTTTATGTGTACTTTGTGACGTAAAAAAAGTACTCTTCTAGTAAGCCAAGAAAATGTTAGGGCAGCAAAAAATTTAAGACATTAACGCTAAAATTATAAAAATTTACTCCTTTAAGGGCAGCGGGAAAAAGGCCCTCTAACCTTCTTTTTTTAATGAAGAGCAGAGCACGACACCAGGTTTGGCTGGGTTAGCGGACAGCCAGTCTCATCGAACCAAGTGTCAATCACACTCAGTGATATTTGGACTTCCCTGCTCACAACTGCCCAAAAGGGCCTGTAATTAGGTCTATGCAGCCTGGGGGTAGATAACTTTGACCAATTACTAAACACCAACGCAAGGGAGAAAGCACACCGTCCTAAGAACAGCCCCGATGAACTCGTAACGTAATATATTGACGTCCTTCTGCCTAAATCGTAACGAACCTCTGCGCAAGCATTGAGCGAATCCAATTTGCCGGCGCAGAATCGACTCCATGACTTAGAGCCGAGTTGCACATGTTGTCGAAGGTGGCATTATCAAAAGCACTCTCAACGTCTACAAAAATGCCCAAGACGAATTATTTCTTAGTGACGGCGTTGCTAAGTCTGGCAAACAGATTTTGTAGAGCCGTCTAAGAGTATTCCCCGCCTGATAGGCATGTTTATGCAAGGACAGAGCATGGGATGAAAACTACATCTTTCAGAGCGGTGGCGACGATATTCAGACAATATTCCAGTAGAGCTCAAAGTGTTTTATTAAGTCCGTTCTTCTTTGAAAATGTGCAATTCTGAAATCCCAAGTTACAGGTCGTTGGCTTTCTAATTAAATAGTAAAGGGTCCCATTAGGTGAGTATATTTAAGCCATTCACTGTTCAAGAGTTATCATAATTTTCTGACTGACCAAACCAGACAGTAACGCAGTATGTGTTCTGACTGCAAAATCCTGCATTCCGCTTTTGTAAATCAACCAACCCGCGAGGAGCCTGTCGTCAGTTCTATTTCAGTGACTAAAATCTTTTCTAGCGAAAGGCTATTCAGATAGCGTAACCTGTTTAGTTTCCCCTACCATTCCCCTTATTACACTTATTGCGTTCTAAGTCTACCTACTCCTTTCCTAAAATGATTCCGGTTTACGGGCACCTTCAGTGTTACCTTGTTCCGCGGTGCCAAGAGCTAACACTACTTAACAAGATTGGAGCTGATTTTCTGATTGGAGAGGGCTTTTATGACCGCGTGGCTGTCGGTAAAGTTAACTAAAATTTTTAAAGTTTATTCTGGAACAGGTTTAGATCATTACCACCTCTTTTCGAAGACCTTTGGTTATGTCTTCTAATCTCAGGGCCGGTTGTTCAATGTATGATTAACACAGATCGGCATGATGTCGAAAACGTCGATAAAGATGTTTAACTGGGCGGAAGTGATAACCAGACATTGGACAACCGGCCCTTAACACGTATGTGTACCAATGTATTTGCATACCTTGGATTCAATTTTCCTAGGCTCCTGGCAAGGATTTTTTAACTGGAATCAACCGCAAATGCATTTTTCTAACCACAAGATTTTTCCCACCTTATGGTCTGATTATGCATACTTCACATAAACTTCAAACTGTAATTTCGTATGTACTTTGTATGTATTTTGTATGTATTCCATTACCCAGAAATTAGCAGAACTTTTAAAAACTTAGCGACCTGAGTTTAAATTTTGCTGCACATTTTCTAAAGTTACATTTTTATTGCCCTGGTACAAATAGTTGTGCGAAGTTTTGCGAAGTATGCATAATCAGACCTTTAGGTATGCATAATCATTTTTGTAGTACTCATTGAAAAAGAAAATATTTGCAATAACAATACGGTGAGTAATTTTATTTCGTCTTTCTTTCAGATTGACCCGTTGAATTGATTCAAACGCTTACAAAAGTAGTACGCAGTGCTTCAAGTGGTGTCTGATGATCACGTCCGAGGCATTAGTCAACCGTTGATGGCCCTAAAAGCTAAAGCATTAACTGCAGTTGATCCGGATTAAGTCCGAGTTAGTCCGGATCAACGCTGCCGTCTGTTTAATCTTTACGAACTAGCAGATAAAATGACAGCTGCTACTTGATACTCGTAAATGATTAGTATCACTTACTTACTCTTTGAATGTACGCAGTTTCGAGCAGCAAGAGGAGGGATTCAAGAAACTGGAGAAACCGTTTCACTGGGGGCATTCCTGGAAGACATACGGCGGGACGAATAACTTAAATTCCAGGTAGGTATGAAGTTGATACGAACGTTGAAGTAGGTCTCGTTAGCAAGAAACTATTTTTTTCAGAATAGAAAGAGCTTTGATGACAGCGAGCGGACTGAACTGGTGGGATATCTTATAGAAACTAAATTTTGTATAATGCCGCTGCTGGTGTATGGCGCAGAAGCATGGACACTGAAAACATCTGATAAGGCGGCTCTTGCATTTTGCGCGTTGACGACACCGAATACCGCAGACTATGGAACGATGAGATGTATGAGATTGACAACGACATGAACAGCGAATTAAAATACAGTGACTCCGCTGGCTTTGTCATGTCGTTCCGATGGACACCGACTCTCCAGTCCTGAATGTACTCAACTCGAAACCCGCTGCTGGAAGCAGAGGAATAGGGAGGCCCCCACTGAGATGGAAAGACTAAGTAGAGAAGGGCTTCACTTAGCATTTTCAAATGCCATCAGTTGGCACAGAAAAGAAACGAATGGCGTGCTTGTCGAACTCAGCCAGAATCGCTTATGCGGTTGCAGTGCCTTGCAAGAAGAAGACATGCTAGGGCTGGAAGCTCTATCCGGGTTTTTTGACTATGGGTATATTCGAACAATAGAATACCCGGATATCCCAATACTTCTAATTGTGTGTTTATATTCGGTTATTCGGATAGTGGCCGAATACTCTAATCTACAAAGTAACAACAAAAAACAATTGTTTAGGTATTAACGAAGTGTTCTATTACTTATTATGACAAATGCACTAAATTTGAGAAAAACTACGCGAATCCGTTTAAATGTTTACTAAGTGAACGGCTATTGCCCGGACATTCGGATAACCGTTTAAATGCTGTTTAGAATAACTAGATATTCGGGTTACTAAATGAACGGATATTTACCGCACATTCGGATAACAAATTGAATAAACATTGACCGGATTTTATACGTACACTCGAATATCTAAGCGGATATCTAGATATCAGAATTGCCCTAATGTATACTAGGGTGTTCGATTATTCTACTTTTGTCCAGAAATGGTTTTCGAGTTATTCGAAAAATCGCAATTTGAAAAAACTGGTTCCCTATTTTGAAATTAAGAAAAAACTGAATAAACCGGTTTAATTTTATATAGTTTTCATACAGTGAAAATGCTTATGTTCGGTCGACGGGGAGATCGACTAGCCAAAACATTTACAATTTACGGTTGAAGTGCCATTTACAAGGGTCGATTTTGGTTGAACGACAAAAATCTACCCATGTAAAGGAAGGTTTATGGGAAAAAGCAAGAATTTTATACAAACTTAAAGCCACAGGAGTGATTTCAGAATGTAGAGATTTCACTACAGGGATATTACACACATCCGCAGTATTCCACCTAGACCCGCACCATAACATCAAAGCTCAAACTTTCCTCATTGTGAGATACCTATTTTGTGGCATTTTGGAGGGGGTTTTTGGGATCATTATCTTCGTAAGTGTATTTTTTCGTAATGACGCTGTGGTCGCAATTTCTTACAACATATGCGTGGAGGGCAACAAAATAAACACTTGTGTACATACATACATACTTAGGTATGTATATGTTGGTTTGTACGAAATTTCTACCTCCGTGCGCACCATTCACAGCAATTTTATGATGTTCGAACACAGATAACCACCAGTCAAAATATTATCTGCCTCAAGCACATTACAGCGCTTATTTCTGCCTTACCCCACACTTTCGCGAAGCCCTTGCTGAAACTCGGTTCTAATGTGTAGTAAATTCGTTTTTTTTTTTTTAACAACGCACACGCATAAATTTCAGGCTCTGAAAATGAGAAACCAGAAGCTTTTTGGCAAATGAAATTCAAGTGCCGCCGCATTGGTTAGAAGGGGGAAACCAATGAGCTGACCTCGGTCAGAGACAACTTTTTTGTTAAGTACTGGGTATGGAGTCCGCCTGTCTTCGTAGTCATTTTCATTTCAACACGGAAAATTCATATTATTAATGAGCTATGTATGTAGTTGCAAACGCGAAGAAGGAGTGGTGCGTTTATCTTATGAATGGTCTAAGTAAATGATTTTTCAGCAGATATGTACCTATACAGATAGAACTATATCTACTACTTACATATATTTATTGCATTTATTTTATTTGAATTTATTGCTTTATTTTGCAATACCTTGTTATATGAGGAGATTGGACGGTACATACTTACATATAGATATTATTGCTGGCGTCTGATAAGCACTTACGATTATTGTCTTCAATGTAGATTTTGTTTTTCTACCTGTTACTTCCCTATGCAACTCCCAGGTAGATATTTTTTTACAAAAAAAAATTTCCACGTTGTACACTACCACTCGGAAGGGTCCAGATTCGAATCCAGCTTTGACAAACTTAAAAATATAAAAGATTTTAATAGCCTCTCGGCAAACTTCCAAGTGGAATTTTTACAAAAAATGCTTCTCAAAAAGACCACCCGCAGTGCGATAATTGGATCTTCAATCTAATGGGAAACTAAAGGTTTGTGCTTTTTTCAAAATTCTAGTTTTTTTTTAAATTCAATAAAGCACGCCAGTCGTTGCTCTGAGGCCAATTGGTAATATCAAGTCTAAGTAATATGTCTACACGAGTGTCATAGTAAAGCTTATTTAGTTCATCATTTCTTTTTCTGCCATTGCGCAAAGGCCCCTCTAGTTCCCACAGAATCTTTCTCCCAAATACTCCAAAAGCCGCCTAATGATATGTTTGGCTTTTACGCCATGCACCAGCACGACATGATGGGTGACTTAAAGAGTGTGATTTTTGAACGACGTGGGAAGACTTTACTTTTCAGTTGCCTACTAAGTCCAAAGTAGCACTTGTTGGACTTGAAATAAAGGAACAAGTGCTCTGACTATTTGGCTGATAACAGGGTCAGTGTGTAGATTTAGCTTTTTTATTCGAGTTAAGCAGGAAACATCCTGTTTAGCTTCTAGCTTTTTTCTTAGATTGCTCAAAATATTAGCTGCAAATTTATTAATGTTCAATGTGATTTTTAGTTTCAGGTATAGAATGAAAAACAACGACAAATGTCACGATATTTAACTTCGGCGGAGAAAGGCTTGGACTTTATCCGATATCGGCGTGGGAAGACTGGTTTTTGAGCTCTTTCGACTCTCACATCGCCTTTAGGAATAGGCTAACGGAAAGCAGTAGTTTCAGGACGAAACCGGTGAATTTCTACATGGATGGGTCGAAGCTTGACGAAAGTATCGGTGAATGGTTCTTTAATGCAGGCCGCTGGCATCAGGCAGAGCTAGCATTAATGAAGCGGACGAATGTCTGTTAAATTGCTCGAATTTGGGGAGGGAATTTTCACCGGTCAGTCTCATTTAGGTACCAGGCCATATTGATATTGCAGGAGATCGTTGGCCAGGAAAGGTATGTTCGAGGTGTACTCCGTTATGAAGTTATAATAACGACCAAAAATATTTGATTTGTTAGTCTAGCCGTAACTGTAGTAAATATTTGATATCGATATTTTGCTTTTTTCCATTTATCCTTTTCGATGAAAATGTTCTGGCAACCGTCTATATACTTAAATATTCTGCGTGTGGGTTGATCCATGCACCCTATTAATTCCTCGCTGCCATACGTGAATAGTGTAGTTGGCAGGCTGACAACTTAGCAGCTTTGTTATTTTTTAGCCGCGAAATTGCTATTCGTAACTAATTTTCAGTGCAAGAGATGTCAGGGATAGTCAAGAATTACGACACAAAATATGTTTCTAGTTTAGCCAAGCGAAGGTTCGACAATCTAATAAAAATCGTTGAGGTGATTCCACCATATCATCCTCCTGTAAGCTGCTACAGGAGGTATCTGGAAAGATTCTTAATATTTCCGCGTGGTTTCCAATCGCACAGTGATCTGTTAGAACCCCAACCAACAGAAAAATCTGAGGTCTGGAAAGCGCACAGAGTTCCTTTGATCGCCCTTGAAGCTCAGTTCATAGGTGTACTCAGCTGCTCCCTGTCTGCTGATAACGTTTCAAGGATGCCTTGCCTTGCTAAGTCGCCAGTCCATTGCTTTTTTATAGCAGCTATTTCCGCCCGAAAGACGCTGCAGAAGTCTGGAAGCCTGAACTTAGTTCTAATGGGAAGCTGGCGGCAGAAGAACCCTCCTTTTGATCCATCCCTGTAAAGTTCACTGCTCCTTTCCCCAAGTCACGCCGCCCGACCCAGTCAGTTAGAGAAGAAGCTAGTAGGAGCGATTTCAGCGGCGAGGAAATCTGTCTACTCAGAAATTAAATTGAAGCCCTCCAGAATTCCAGAGTATCTCTCTACAATATCTACAGGCCTTTGTTCAGCATGTCGTCAAGCGCCCCACTTTGTATTAACGATTGAGGCATTTCGTTGGATGAGTTCTTATCGCTTAGCTAGTGTAGCCTTTTCTAGTTGAATACACCAGAGACTATATCTTACCAACAGCTCCCCTGCGGCAGTATAAAGCAATTGACGCCTTTCATGTCCTTTTCTCAATATCTGGCCTTCACGTCAGCTCCCTTTCCAAAATCACTCCTAGGTACTTGAACCTGTCCGAGAAACCTCCGGTAAAAGCACGAAGCACATCTGTGATCTCATACCTGCTGGTAAACATGACATGTTCAGTCTTGCTGTAGTTGACGGCCGGCCTGCAAGTTCAGGTAACCTTGAGACAGACCAATCTTCGCCTAACTGTAAGGCCGATCACCCGACAGCCAATTTTCTGCAGCTCCTCCAAAAGGCCGATTAAGACCCCGATCCGGTGCAGGGATGAAAGGACATTACCTTGTGCGGTGTCCCTATTTGATCTTCGCTGTGTGTAGGCGATCGCTGATAGAACCACGACAGATATGTCGCAGAGTAAACTATAAATGGTCTGTATTAGGTTGGTTTCGACCGAGAGCTTATTTAGAGATTTAACTATTTCCTCAGGAACGACATAGTTCAAGGCACCCTCGATGCCGGGGAAGGCTGGTACTGCAAAATCTTAACGGGTGAAAGCTTCCGGTATACACTTTGCTAATGACCATCCTTTTCAGTAAGCATATTGATCGCTCGAAATACGGTCACGAGATACCTATCGCGTTTTTTTATATGCAAGTCAATTAGTCACTCCAAATTCTTTGCAAAAAGGAAGTAGGTATCTACTTAGCCAAAAACAGTTTGTCTACATAAATAAAAATAATTTTTGCATCTTTATTGTTCAGCTTTGTTGATGTTTAGAAGAGATTTTATTTAATAAGCCTGAAATCAACAAACTTAAATAAACCAAAATGGCGCTGGTCGCAGTATTTTCCGACATTAATTACCAATGGAACATCTGCCGTATAAACATACAAAAATATTTACATGTTTGCATACATACATACATACATACATACATACATATGTACATATTTACTTCTATACATTTCCTCACTTTTTCCACAGCAAATTAAATATTCTAGAAACCAATACAGGCGTATCAAATCAATGCATCGTCGAAAAACAAACAGCTGGAACGCGTCAGCGAATTCAATTAACAAACCAAAATGAAGAATGCCCGCTGAAGACATAGCAAAGACCATTCGTTATGATTTCAACGACTTTTCCATAAGTAAATACTTAATTTCATTTTGTTTCTCAGTTGGATGAAAGGCGGAAAAGGCGGTGAAGGTAATCAGCGATGGCGATTGTGATTTAGAAAGGTGGGAGGGACCGCTGCGGTGCGTAAGGTAGGTAAATTTTTGGGAAGATTTGTAGCAAATTTGTTTGCTTGAAACTTTTACTTTTCTTCTTTGGCTTTAGCTTAGGATTTTGTTTTTATTTTCAATTAAATCGGCTTTGAAGCACAACATTTTGTCCATGCCTTAAGAATTTGTTTTGCGTGGCGCCAGCAAAGATACGGCCATTAAAAATCGGACTTTAAATAAGACTTTTTTTTGTAGCCAAATTCATTTTTGTGTTTTTAACATGGCAAGTAAAATTTATTTTTTCATTAAAAAAAAAAGTGCTCAGTTGTAAATATTTTTGTAGGTATGTATGCGCGTACATATTCGTCATTTGTCAAAAGTCTAGCTTTTAGTCCTTTTTTGTGTTTGATTGTAACCAGCTCTTCCTCTTCTTTGTAACTCATTTATTTTGGCTTGCCATTTGTGTTTTAGGCGGAACCTAAGATATTAAAATTGTCCCATGCTTTGCTTCTTCTCTTTTATTTTTTTGTTTTTTTGAGACAGATTTGCATAATGAACTTGAAAAAGAGAATATTTAATTTTTATATATTAGTTAAAACTTCCGTTGAATTCCTTTGCGCTTATACTCCTCCTCTTAGATTTTTTTCTTTTTACAACGCTTTTTTAATTTCAATTCGTGAACGTGGCTTTAATTGAACTTTTTTGTTTACAATTTTAGTGAACATTTTTAGAAGTAACAAAAAGACAACAGAACTGCATGAAAAAGGCCGGAAATTCGGTGCAGTGAACGGGAGCAAAATATTATAATTAAATAATAATTGAACTTTTAATTCCAAAACTATGATTTAAAAATGATAAGCGTAGTAGTATGCGCTCAAAAATATGTGCATGGGTTCTAGCTATGTAGAGATGCATACATATGAATATGTATTTTATTTATATAAGTTGTGATTGGCCGATGCATTAAAAAAGGTTTAACTATGAAATTCCTATATTATGTATTTCGTTTATTTACAACTATATCTATATTCACATGCATTTGTATGGAATTTATTTAAGTTAAAGGCATATTTAGTAGATGTATATTAGGCATATGACTTCGTTTTTTAATTAAATATGCCTATAAAGAGTGCATGAAAAAAACCACTTTTTTTTTAATATTCGAAAAAATGTTTACTGAAAAAAGGCATATATACAGTAGGGCGCAAAAATGAATAAATGGTAATTTTTTTTTTAATTTTCAAGGTTATTAAAGCAAAATTTTTTTGTTTTGTTATTTTGTTATAAAAATATGGTTCGTGATTTAACCAAAACTATATATTTAAATCAAACTATAGAACTTCAACAACTTTCAACAAATTTTCATAAAAATTTAGAACTTTTCAAGCTGAATTTTAAAAATTTTGCGTGCGCAGTTTTATACCCTGTAAACTTTTAAGCCGCTGATTTTTTATATTTTTTTTTTGCTGACGGCTTTTGTGGATTTTTTCATATAGATAACACGTGCTATTTATAAAAATTGGCATTAATTTTTTTTCTTCGCCAAAGTCTTGGGCAATTTCTACCATACAAAATTCAAGGTTATATGGAAAACATCGCAGAAAGGTGTCGGCAAATGAAAAATTATTTAAAATCAGCTCGATTTTTAGCCGCTTAGAACTTAAACTCTGTTATACAAAAATTCAACCGACTAAAAAAATTGCAAACACAAAAATTTTATATAAATTCAGATTAAAAAGTTCTTAGTCAACATTTTTTTTATTTTTTAAGCTCTCTATAAAGCTTGAAAGTTTGATATGTATATGGTTTACGTTAAAGCATGGCCCAAATTTTAATAAAAATATAACAAAAAAAAATATTTGTTAAAAAAAGGTGAAAACAAAAATCGCCGTATACTCATTTTTGCTTACCACTGTGTGTGCATATAACACATATGTATTTACATATCACCGATGCATTTGCAAAACCACCCATCGATTAGTTGCGAAACCGCCTAAATTCCCGTTGTGGCAAAAATAAGATTTGGTAATCCTGAACTGCAGCTATCGAGATATATGTATAAAAATCGTAAAATCGTTTATTATTAAACCAATAGTTTTGTAAAATAACAGCTAAAGAAAATACCGCATATTAGCCGATGCCTTCAAAGAAAATCCGTTTTTCCGCTCTCCTGTAAAATTTGAGTGCCGTTAAATAAGCAGTTTTGAAATTGGTCGATGGGCGGTTTTTCAAAGCCATCGACGATATATGTAAATACATACATACATATGTATACAGGAAGGAGTTGTTTTCCTCTTCTATAAAATTTGCAAAATGAGACTTAGCAACTTTTCACTCTAAACTAGCGATATGTGTAACTGAAAAGCTTACATGAATATATTTACATATACATACACATCTATGACAGATTCCAAATACACAATATAAATAAATATATCTCTTAAACCTAATTTTTGATCGCAACCATACTTTCGTTGACATGCAATTTTCCACAGATGTGTATGTGTGAGTTTTTTTTCGGTAAATTTTTTTTTCTTTCCTGGAGCTCCCCAAAATTTTGGCAAAAACCTTTTTTTGTTCGTTTTTTATTATTCCTCATCCTCTCAGAGGTATATTTAATAAAAAAAAAAGTCATATTCCTAATGTAATACTTCTATGTATGGATAAGTATTGGTGCAACAACAGCTTGTCAAGTGTCCCACTCGATCCCATTGTGGCGACAATGGCAACACTGCTTCAACACATGCAACATCATAATTAACTTTTTGTCTCCATCATCACTCACTTTTTTACTCTTTTGCTTCACCTGATTCAACTCTTTTCATACAAACATTAAAGTCTGCAAGCGTCCCATTCGTCCGGGGCGTAACCTGCCGCAGTGATTCCAAAATGGTCACTGCACACCTGCATATTTGTTGTCATAATTTTATTTTATTTTTGAATATGCACTTTGTTTTCTTTGTTATTTTAGTTGGCCTTACATTGTTTTTATTTTTTTATGCGGATGGTTGATTTTTGTGATTCCTGCTCGGCATTCATTTGGTTAGCAGACCGTAAAGAACGGCGCAAATAAATTACATACATATGTATGTTTGTATGTATGTACATGCATACATTTGTATGAACATATTCACATTCATTTGTGAATTATACATACATACATACGTATGTATATATATCTACTTAAATAAGTACGGATGTGCATATGTTGAATCATGCATTAATATGTATTTTATATAAATGGATTTATATTTTTTGTATGCATATTAAATGACTGTAAACGCATACCGAGTTTGAAATGTGTCGTCGAAGTGATTACAATTTACACGAAAACTGATGTTTTAATTACTAATAAAAAATGCATTTTATTTTATAATTATGTGCAAATATTTCACTATGTAACGCATTTGTGTTAGTGCAATAAGTACCGCAATCACTACATACATTCGAACATTTTTGATGCCATATATTAACTAGTATTTTTAACTGTATATATAACTAAAGGTCCGTATTCAAAGTTAGACATTTTAAGCTTTTTAGTAAAAAAAAATACTATAAACAGTTAAATCAATGAGTTTAACAGACTTTAGCGTAAAGCCGTGGTTCCTTTTACGCGCATACGTATCTACGCTTAAAATCTGCATGAAGGACTTAAGTTAGGAATCCAAACCAAAGTTTTACGGTATCCAACGCATTTCAAGCATTAAGTGCTTTATTCAGCTATAGGTTTTATATGTCAGCGTGAGCGCTGAAAGCCATAATACCTAAAATGCTTAAGGTCATGCCAGATCAAACTTTGTGGCTTTGCGTGACATTTATTACTTTGCCAGCAGAGCGGAAGACGCAAAAAGTATGCTACAATGAATGCCACGTTAATTTTATTTATATAAATACTTTTAAAAATATCAGCATTGTAATTAAATTTTATGTCTCTGCATGAAAACTCGAAATTGAGAGAAACAAAATAGAAATTTTGCCAGAATATGGTCAACGCGCACAAAAAGGTAAGGAGTTGGCCATATTTTCCCTTCACGCTGCAGCTAAAACTGTCTACATATGGTTCGGCATGGTTCAGGCATTATCATACATTTCATCTTGTCTGTCAAAGCGAACCTGCCACGGGAAGCGAAGCCAGCGTTTTATGTAACATAGCCTTTAGTGTCGAATTCAGACGGCATAGCTTATGCATATAATCTTGCATATGCATATGCGCATAATAATTTTACCCTTACAAACGGCAGTAATGCGAATAAACGAACCGGGTTCGAGTCCCACGGCCAGTAGAATTTTCATTTATTTTGTTTTCATTCTTTTTTTTATAAGTCCTACATTTTTTCGTTGCTTTCAGTTAGTTGTTGTTGACTTTTTAATAAAATTCCACTATAAAAATTTAAATTAATTAAGAGTAAAATAAAAAATGTGATATAAAATAAAGCAAATGAAAGTAAAATAAAGTAAAATTAAATATATAAATCAAATAAAATAAAAAAATAAATAAAATAAATAATAAAAACCAAAAAGTGTTTCGCAATCCCTCCAACCGAGGGTTGAACCTGGCAGCTACAGGCTTGTAGCCCGCAACTCTGACCACTCGACTACAGCGGACGAGAAACTCGCCGGCTTTGTTTGCTTACTTGTACAAAAGACAAAAGTTAGCCGTTTTTACCAGTGTTGTCATCGAAAATTCCCCTGATCCGAGTTAATTCCCAAAAATTTCGTGCATTTGTTCGGTTGCTTATGCGCATTTTAAAGAGGAAAATGCATGAGGCAAAGCAAATAAAGGCTGTTTATGCAAATAATCGATCCCGTTTGTCAACCGTTTAAGTGTCAACTTTTATATGCGCATAAATATGATCTCTCCTAGGATTGTTCTATCAAACAAAAAATAATCAAAAAATATTTATAGGTCACTCAAAGCGGTCAAATTCTTCCATGCATTATATATGAAAAAAAAGTTTTCATAGAAATAGTAGAGTTCTTGAAAATTAATATTTTCCGATCGGAAAACATTATTTATTTTCAGGAACAATTTTTTAAAGGTCCTACAAAAAATGCATAATTGTTAAATAAACAGTTGGGTATTACTATTGGAAGGCTTATGAAGAAAATTTGTTTTTTTTTCTCATACATATACGAGGTCCAATCAGGTTGTTGTTCTTTCATTTAGCCTTTCACGCTATACGCTCGAAAAGACTTTATATGTATGTATGTACATATGTATGCGACGTTTAATAGGCTAATCCATCGGGAATTTACACTTGTGGAGTGGTTAGATTTCGTGTAAATCGGGGACCTGAATTCTAGTCCTCAAGCTTCCACTTGTTCAACCATACTCTATAAATGTAAGAGTAGAGATGCCCCGGAATAGCTCATCTGGCAGGCCCTTTGCAACAGCGAGATTTCAATTCGTCGATACCTCGTCTCCGGGCTGTGCGACACCGATTCCGTCATCATCGACTAGGTATTCGGATTCATCTTCTCCAATAGTTTAAGAGCTGTCACCAGGGTTGCCAACTTGGCTCACACCGTGTCATTCTTGGCCCTATTTTAAATCGAATGGCACTTGATTTTTCAATTTAGCACAAAGTGCCAAAATGGCACTTTTGAATAGTAGTAATATTTCAACACATTTTTGTGAAATCCTTGGTGTCTACTTCCTTTTCTCAATTAAAATTGCCTAGTTTCTAAAGGTTATTCAACTGGTTTATCTTATTTTGGCATTAGACTTATGTCTTAGAAATGTTTTTCTTATTTTATTGCTAAGTGTGAAGGGTTAAAAATGATGGCACCTTATTTGGCACTTTTTTATCCTCAATATGGCACCTCATAGCGAAAGATAGTTGGCAGCCCTGGCTGTCACCATTCGGAAATGTGGAAATTGGTTCGCTCTATAATCTGCGTAGGTTCTGGACATCGGTTACTGGGATCTTACAGGAGTTTGCCCTGGTCTCCAAACTTTCTGTAATTCTAATAGAATTTGCAGGTATTTTCCTTTTTTTGCTTATTTTCTTCAAATTATTTTCGATAGAGCCTATGATTTTAGTAGCATCATCGAGAATTCGTTTTGAAACAGAAATAAAAAAGAAGAAACCGATGAGAATAAGAAAGCCATTACACAACTCTTCTTGTTTCAGCAATTCCAAGTAACCCCATTTCGAAATAGTATGAGTAAATGTGAGTACTTTCTAAAAACACCTTGAGTAGTATCAATTATTAATTTTAATAAGTGCAGGCATAGTTTGGATAAGTCCCAAGATGTTTATGGAATTACCGTCCTTCTTCATAGTCAGAGCAGCACCTTCTTACCAACTTTGTGAAAAATATCACTACAGCACACTTTCGAGTTCAACTCTTCTCACCCCTTTTTTTGGATCTTGCAGCAGCGCAATAACAACAAGGTACAGTTTTTCCTTAGCGTATATGATCAACAAAAGTAAAACGTTACGAGCTTTTAAGCTCACACTTGAAGACTAAACTTGGTTTTAGTCTAAAAAATTAACATTATCCAGCCCCTATTCAAGGTTTCACCTGATAGGTCACGTGTGTGATCATCGCGCATACCGTGCCATTGTCAGCATTTGTCACACTAAAAACAGCGGCTTACAAAATTGAAGAAGTTTCGCTCTGAAATAGGCGCAAGCGTTATGCGATAAATGTCAACTATCTATTTGAAGATTAATGGAGAGAAAATTTCAAAAGCATGCAAGTAAACAAAGGCTACGTAGCAGCCGTAAATTTCTTCGCAAAGCAGCAGCTGAATGCCTAATGAGGGAGATCGGCCAATAACACCTTTTGTCAGTTGTCGAAACGGTGACCACTGTGTGAAGTATGGCTTGCTGCTTGAACGTAGCATTTGCTATCTGCTTCGGTGATTTGTCAATCACATTGGTGTCACAAACAAGCGAACAGCAACTGTTTTAGGTGGTTGCCGCAATGGCAGACGAAAGTTGATTTTTGAAACTTGGAAGACAAAGAAATGCCGATTTGTTTTTTTTTGTATTTGAACTTTAGTTACCACATAATTTATCACTTTAAATGGCATACTTACAAAGCCTTGTGGTGTATGTACGAATTCAAACTTACGAATTAATTAAAATTTCAAGAACGTCATTCAAATTAAGAGCAGAGGAAACAAAATATCACCAGTTTTGTTCTAAATACTTCAGCCACTCTGCAAATGCCGCCTTGTAATAGGCATAGCACATGCATACTTATGCGAAGTCTCAGTCGCCCTCAACGCGTTTGCACCAGTTACGCGTGTGAATTTTTAAAATACTCAATACCATAGGAAAACTATCAATTGCACATAGTCGCGTGACGGGAGGCAGCGGTAGGTGAATAATAAAAGGTGCCGAAACCCGAAGGACAGCCTGTTAAAAAAAAGCCCGCGAATTCCCACAGCCTGTCATGCGTCTATTGGCCGCCGATACAGTCGGTTAATTGGCCAGCTGTGTTTGCGCGATGGCTTCACGTGCGCTCTAAATAAGCTTTTCAACCTTCCGTTCTACGTTTTCAATTCTCAATTCGAAATGCATTCGATAATCGTAAAAGTTTGATAAAGCCGGGTGGGAACCTTTCAATAAAATTCAGCGCAAGTACCGTCATAATTAAATTATTAACAAGTAGACAATTCACTACGTATTAACTACAGTTAAAATAGCAACACTTACAAAAAGCCTACAAGTTTGTATGTTTGTGAGTGAAGTACATACATACATACATACATGTGTATGATAGGGTTAAAGGTGCTTGAGAAAAGGCAACACTGTCCAGTAAATATTGAAGTCGACAACGATTTTGCCGGCGTCACAGCTAAAGCCACTGCCTTTACATGGCTTACCACAAGTACAGTGGGTTAATGTATGTAAATGATATGCAAATTTTATGTATCGCCAACAATGATCTACACAACATAATTTGCCCGGCTCAAAAACGTTTTCCCTCTGCTACTGTCGCTAAAACCGTTACCGACCGCACCGTGTAGAATAACACATTTACGGTGTTGCTGTTTCTATACTTATTGTGCGTTGCGGTTTTTCACCCTTTTGTTTCTTTAACTCCAATCAAGAGCAATTTAGCTGTTGAACATATGAAGTCATAATGCAATTTAAATTGCATATTTTTAGGTTGTTTAAGTGAAATGCCTGAAATGTTTGCACTAATGCAGATAGAGTCAGCACACCACATGCATATATACATACATACATACAAACAATAGATTGCACATTGTATGTACATACATACTTGAACTCTTCCACGTGAGACGAAGAGTGATTCAAAAATATTAATTTTGAATTTTTGAACACAAGGAGAAGGTTTGAATTCTCCAGAAATCGGCACGGCTGCGTTAATACGCAGTACGAGACGTTTTCTATATTGCTACTATAGGACGCCACAGGACCTGATGGTTTTTAAGATCCGACTGTAAATGCCGAAGGTGTCAGAAAAAATTCTAAACTGGCGACTCCTCCGCTCGCCCAAAAAAAAATATCGAAATTATCTTGCAAAACTACTTTGGACTCAGTGTTCTATGGCGAAATTTTTTCCGGTATGGCCTAATGTACATACATTTCGACGGCTGAGTGGAAGATCGACCAATCTCGGCACCCGGCTCGTAAGCTCTTCAAGAATTTGGTTGAAGAACGTCCTATTTTGGAATTTGATTAAAAAACTCCCGATCTCCTAATTTGATTTATAAACACCCATTCGCAGAATTTTGTTCAAAAACGCCCTATCTCAACTGAAAATACATATATTTCAAATATGTTGAGAGACGTCGTCTGAAATAGGACGTTCTTCAATCGAATTCTGGAAAGTTTTATGAGATAGCGAGCTTTCAAACTGGCGGTCGAGATAGGTCGATCTTCCACTCAGCCGGCGATATGGTTATTTATGTAAATATTCGGGATAACAAATACAAAGCCAAGTTTTGAACCACCCTTTTTAACGGTAAGCTATACACACACATATGTACATATGTCCTCATGCCCATAATAATGCATACATATGTAAGTTTTCTACATTGATATTAAATTTGGAATTTAAAAGCAACAAATTACGAAGTAATTTTGTGCAAACCCTATTTGTTCGGACTTTTGTTAATAACCCCTTTTTGTTACATTTCATCGCGATGGCTATTCCCTCTGCTGGAGTTATATGTAACCTCCATTTACTTAATCTACTAATGTATGAGTGTTTTACGAACCTGATATGTACAAATGACTCTATGCATATTACTACATACATACATACATATAAATTAAAATCAAATAGCTTTATTTGAATATTTAATGCACTAATAGGGATACAAAGGCATGATTGGTGGTAAAAAAATATCAAAGAAAAGCAATGGGTTTGGTGGTTCACTCACTCTCAACTTTGTTGTACATACATTGTACATACATATATGCTACAGGTAGACACTGGTAGTGAAATTTTCCGACAGAAAATGGCAGATAGACGAAAAATTTAATATTACGCTCAGAGATAGCAAAATAAAAAAGAATAAAGAATCGCTGGGCTCGAAGAAATCAGCAACATGAATTCCTAGCTAGTTATTTCTTATTATTTTTTGAGTAACTATCTGTAGGAGAACATACTTAGTACTTACCAAAAGCAGAGTAGAGGTACTACTTCTTAAGGCTCCCCATTTCTAATCTCTACATCGTGGGTCTAAGAAGTGTGTAGTCAGTGTAAACCCCATTAGAACAGTGATCGTAGCTTTTACGAGGAAGTACAATGTAAATTTCTATTTTTTGTGATGTATTGTGGAACGATTTTCC
Source organism: Rhagoletis zephyria (assembly GCF_001687245.7). NCBI lineage: Eukaryota > Metazoa > Arthropoda > Insecta > Diptera > Tephritidae > Rhagoletis > Rhagoletis zephyria. The sequence continues at coordinate 17,708 of NW_016159787.1, read as the reverse complement.
GTTATCCCTTGTCAGATTTTTTTGAAGACAAACCGTTGACGGCGTTGTGCCATCTTCAGTGTAATTTTTCGTTCCATACTTTAATTAAACCACCCTCCTAGAAACTAAATAGAATAGCTTCAAAGGCTTATTTTGTAGTGGGCATTTCCCCAGGCTCCTGCTTGGACAGGTTAAAAACGATTTTCATCAACGATGCAAATAACAGATGGGCCGCGGAAGCAACCTGTCAGAAAATCTGGTCAGAAGATGATAAAAAGTGATCTAAACTTCTAATACACCCTGAGAGCTTCACTCTAAAAGAGTGGTTGTTGGTGTCACAGGTAGCAGAAAGAAACGAGGACGCCATCTCCTGCATATTTTATTGTACGTTCAAGATGGTTATGTATTAGGGTAATCGACTCGGTTTTTTCAAACCGGTTTCCACCGTTTTTATACCTTTCATGAGCATGAAATGGTATTATAACTTTGGTCCGATGTTTGTAAGTACCAGAATAAGAAGAGATAGACCCATTAAAATGTATACTTATATGATCAGATCGTCGAGCTGAGTTGATTTATCCATGTCCGTCTGTCCGTCTGTCCGTCTGTCTGTCTGTTTGTATGCAATCTAGTCTCTCAGTTTTAGAGATATCCGGATCAAATTTGGTAGGTGGGTGTATTTTTTTAATGTATTAATCATTTGTCGGAACCGGAAGAATCGGACCACTATAACATATAGCTCCCATACAACTGATTGTTCAGATATGAGATTTTTCGTTATAACTTCTCCATTTATGCAGCTACAAACATGAAATTTTGCAGCACTTGCACCCATTATCAACACAATGCTTACGGTGAAAATTACCAAGATCGGTTCACTACAATCTATAGCTCCCATACAACTGATTGTTCAGATATAAAATTTTTCGTTATAACTCCTCCATTTATATAGCTGGGAACAGGAAATTCCGCACTGTTTTCAATAATTATCAACAGAAAACTTACAGTGAAAATTAAAAAGATCGGATAACTATAACCTATAGCTCCCATACAACTGATTGTTCAGATATGAGATTTTTCGTTATAATTCATCCATTTATGTAGCTAGGCACATGAAATTTTGCACTGTGGTCACTCATTATCAGCAGAAGACTTACAGTGAAAATAACGAAGATCGGGTCACTATAACCTGCAGCCCCCATACAACTGATTGTTCAGATATGAGGTCTTTTATCATATCTCCTCCATTTATGCAGCTAGGAACATGAAATTTCGCACCATTTTCACTCATTATTAACAGAATACTTACAGTGAAAATAACAAGGATCGGGTGACTACAACATATATCTTCCATACATCTGATTGTTCAGATATGGGATTTTACTGTAAAACTCCTTTATTTGAACAGCTAAAACCGATAAATTTCGTAAGATATTTTATAAATAATAATACAAAGTCTACTGAGAAAATCGTCAAAATCTATGCTGTATAAGCTTTATCTCCTATAGCACTGATTGTTCAGATACCAGTTTTTGCCATATATCTCCTTTATGTAGGAAACTAAACCCAATAAATTGTGTTACCGGTTTACATACCGATCACATAGCAGTGAAAATCACTTAGATTGGTGCCATATAAAGTATATCTTCCATACCTCTGATTGTTTAGATGCGATTTTTTATATAAGTATGTAACTCCTCTATCGATGTATGCAGATGCATTCAAAATCAGTAATCTGTCAAACTAAAATTTGCAGATGTTCATGAAAGGTATGAAGCTTTCGGCATAGCCGAAGACCGCTGCTCTTACTTGTTTTTTTTTGAAATCTTGATTTTTCGAATACCGTCGAATGAACCATATTTTTTTTTCGAACAAACCGGTTTTTTCGTCTCATACAAATCTTAACCTCTAAATAAAAGTTTTGAGTTTTTCAAAGTTTTTACGACTTTTTCCAGTTCAAAGGAAACCCCCAAATAGCTTTAAGTTTATATCCTAGGTTAATTGGGGGTGAACAGGATATCATATTTAATTCCAAAAAGGGAATATTTGGCGTTACTACTTATGAAAAGTAAGCAAAAATAAACTGGGCTTATCCGGTTTTTTTTTAAGTGTCAAAATAAGGAAATGTTTTTTTTTGTAATTGCAATTTTTCGAATAACTCAAAAACCGGTTGTATAAAGTATCTAACACCCTAGTATGTATTTATCTCGGCGCAATTGTCCTGAAAATTTTATCTTGATGCTAAGTACATATCGCACACCGTCTGCAAAAGGGACACAACTCAAAATTACACGTTTGTCAGAAAATGCGAAAAACTATTTCCTTAGCGCATGATAATAATATGCGCAAGGGAATTCTCACCTTAGGTTTTTTTAACATATTAAAACAAAAATTTGCTCCAGCATTTGCTGAAAGGTAAATAAAAGCTCTGTGTACATTTCTGGTGCATAATTTCAAAAATGACAAATTTTGAGTTGTGCCTCTTTTAAAGGCGGTGTTCGATATGTAGGCGGTGGCAAAAAAATCTACAAAAGGCATCGAAAACCAAATGCACTTTTGAAATTATTGAGACCGAAGCTGAAATAATAAGAACCTTAGCGCAGTTCTAGGAGCCAATCAAGCGAACGCATCCGTACACAAACACTTAACTGTTGTTACTCGAGTGCGACATCATTAAGCGAAAAGCAAAAACATTTCAGAGCATTCGCAAAGCTTTTTTTTTTTGCAGCTTCAATGACTTTCAAGTCTCTAAAACTGCAGAGAACAAAAATAAACTGAAATGAAATAAAAACAGTAAGGGAAATGGTAAGTGGCGGATAAGCGAGTGACGAGTGGCGCGTGGGGTGGAAGCCGGATAAGTGGCGCTGAGATGCAGTAATAAAAATGGCGTCTGTTAAATGTCAAAAGCAATATACTTTCATGTGCCTCAGAAAAAATAACGGAGGACGTAAGAAACAGAAATGATGCTGAAGCAGCAGAACCACTTGAAGAAGTCGCTGGTGTTAGCAATAGACGCTCCTTCTAGCCATTCAAGAACCGGGCATTACACAGTTATATGTACTCTATGCATGTATGTATGTACATATGTATGTATGATACGATTCTCCACCATTCTGCATCCATGTTTCAATAGAAGTACACTCCATAGCATCGCAAAGCGGTTGAAGTTTTCATTATCTACTTTTGAATGGCGACTTTATTTAAGTACTTTTTTCTTATGGTTGTTAGTGCCTTCTGTGCCATTGAAAAAATCGTTGTCACCATTTTTATTTAATTGTATGTCTACTATTGGTTCATATGCTCCTCTCATATACATATATTACTGTTAATTTCAGATGCCTGCAATTAAATTCAGCGATAATAAGAACAAAGCAAAGAAATGTTGTGGCTATCCAGCGACAGTGGTGGTAAAAGTAAGAAAATTGAAACGTTAATTTATGCCACATAAGCAAAACCCACAATTTCGTCCTCTTCATTTTATCACCACCACAATAAACTTTACTTGTACTATCTAAGAGAACTTATCTTTATGCATTTGTTTCACAGCGGGTGCTCTCCAGATCTCCTAAGGCATACTACAAACGCCCATAAACACCAGAAAATCGTGATTTTATGTTAAGGCAATATTTTGCTTTTATTTAACTAATTTATTTTCTTCTCATCTCGCTAATTTTCCAACTTTGTGTACGTTTTCATGATTTTTGTTGTCATTGATAAGCAATTAATTGCACTGTGCCGCTTGCAATGACAGATTTTATAAGCTCGTATAAATGCTCCCATGCTACTGGTATAAATATTAAGAATATTATTTCAGAGAAGCTTTACATTGTTCATTGTTACATTGATTTGATAAATTTGTTATGAAAAGCAGCAGTTTAATTCAGAATATGAGTGAAAACGAGACTTAATAGCGTTCGGAAAAATCATAGTTAGCTCCCCTCCTACTGCATAAAAGGAACTTTCTCGAAGTTATGCCTTGCAACGCTTTTGGATTTAATTCTATTGCTCCTTAGTCCAAAGTTGCCCTATACATTTATCTTACCGAAAATCTCTGCCCTTTTCTAATCCCCGGGGCGGATCAAGCTGTCATGCGACGCTTTCCAAGGATTAAAGTTTTTTCGTTTAATAATCACGGTATATATCTTTCCATATTTTAATGGGCAGAAAAAGTGTGTGGGTACAGGGTTATTCTGAAAACTGAGAAGTCCCAAACGAATGGTCTGTCCTTCCTGTGGTGCGTCAACGAAAATATTATAAAGCATTTTACAAAGACGGATCTCTTACTACGAATTGGCATCTAAGCAAGAAAAGTCCGAAGATAATGACGCAAATAAGCTGCTTCAAACAAACGAAGCTGTATACGAACCCGAATTTTAAGCAATCNTAAGCAAGAAAAGTCCGAAGATAATGACGCAAATAAGCTGCTTCAAACAAGCAAAAGCTGTATTACGAACCCGATTTTCACGCAATTAATTTCGTGATAATAATATTCTGGTATATTTTACTGCGTTTGAAAACCAACGAGACATACTTTCATTCAAAGAAATTATCACAAAAACTTTTGTCGCAAATAATGTTTGTACGTTACGTCTCAGTGTAAAAATTAAATGTTTGCTAATGTATCGCTGTGGTCTGGCGGTTAGAGGTGCGCACTACCACACGGTATGTCCAGAGTTAGACAACTAGTCCGAGAAACATAAAAAAAGAGGTATTTCTAAAGCCCTGGCAGAGCTGATGACCCACAACCTCCGGAAGCGGCAGAGGGATATAGAGAGGTGGGCGACGCCATGAACATGGAGGTCGACTCGGCGCTATCGTATGCTAGAGTATTGGAGGCAGGTCCTCGGTAGAGTAGGTAGGTAAAAGTGTTTAGTACTTCATGCAGGAAGACTCTTGAGAGCGTGTGTCTACTGATGTTTCGTAAGAGTAGAGAAACCACCCTGGTGGACCGCTGAGCTCCCCGGTTTAGGTTCACCGAGCAGACGACTCTTTAATAGGGCCGGTAGAAGTGGCTTGTCTTCTGATTTGGTTTTTTATAAAGTCGGACTTGTCTTCTGATTGGAATACATAAGTGGAAATTAGGAGAGAGCGTGAAAGAGTCGCTAAAGCTTCTCCTTGATGCTCATTTGCCTTGCAACCCTTCCACACGAAAAATCTCGATTGGGGCAACGCACACACCTTCTGGATGAACCTGACATGGCCTTCGTGGAAACACTTCAAGTCGCCGCGATCCGATGGCATCATAATGCGGAGCTGTAAAAGGCTCTGGAGGTGTCGTGCAATTGGCTGGCTCCTATTTAAGTGCACTGCATGGGGACCACGTACATCCCAAAGCTTGGAGGGTTATCAGGATTGCGTTAATTCTGAAGACCGATAAAGACTCTCATGCTTCCCCTAAGGATTTGATGCCTTTCGGTCTGTTTTTGAAGAGGCTTATTGACTTGGACATAAGAAACGGCATGCCTCGAGGCCGTATTTCGAGAGCTCAACATGCTTATTGCAAAGGAACGTAAGTGATTAACGGTCCACAAACATTAGTACAGTGGATACAGGAAGCCTTCTATCACAAATCTTGTGAAGCCTTTCTCGACATCGAGGGGGCCTTCAACAATTTACTTCCGGAGGCAATAGTCTAGTCTCTTGATAATTTGGGAGTTAAAATTAACCGAATAAGGCTCATATAGAGCTTATTTCGGGACGGAACTGTCATGGCGGAGCGCCTGCACTCAACGTAGAGTCAATGGGGCCACTCCGCCTGCTCGTGATGGCGGCCTCACCTCCACTGACGTTTAACGTCATGTTGAGCATTGCGCCTGTGGATATTACATGCAGGATTGTCGCAGATCGACCAGGTTTCCGGCCTTCTGCAGCGTCTTTCAGGCAGACATGGCTGCCATCAAGGAAGGGGTAGACTCAAGGCTAAAGAGTTTGACGTCAGGCGACCAGCAGTGCCCTGAACGCTATGGTGGTGCGTCAGAGTACTTTTTAATAGACCTGACAAGGAAAGCCACCCTTGAAAAGATATCATCGGATATGAAGCAACTAGGACGACTCTGTCCTCTGCGGTTCACTCTTGGAGGACTGGGCCTCGTGTGTCGATGGACGTTATTTCCATTTCGATAGGGAAAACGTCAGAAGCTGAGAACAAATATGCGCATAATATTGAAGCCTAAGAGCAATAAGAATTTACCAGTGATTAGCTAGAAATACCGTTCGATTTTATGGGTATACTGCAGAAGGAAATTGGACGCAGAACTAACTACTGTGGATAATTTTCTATAAGTTAAAAGATATTTTATGAAAAATTAGAGTGACGTTTAAAATATCGTTCCATTGTGTGTACCATGATAAAAACATAGCAAGGTAGAACCGTTCTCTCAATTTGTCGGCCATGATTTTTTTTTGAAGTTTGCCAACATTTTAAAATCATATAAAAGTGAAAATAAAAAATTGAAATTGTTCGAAATTGTTGTTGCTTGAGATTGAAAATGAAAATCTGTGTGTGAGTTTGTGAGTAAATTTAAAAATTATATTGTTTGGAAACGTCAAGAATTTTAAAAGTGACTCTCAGCGGTTCTACCTTACTATATTTTTATCATGGTGTGTACTTTCCGATCTTAATACAAAATTACAATCAGTATGTTTCAATACAACAAAGCCAAAGGAAATAAAATGAACCGGCTTGGTTTCCTTTTTTAGCAAAAAAAGCACGCGGGCATTTTTGCCCTTTCGGAAAGGAATTTAATTCCGCAGTCTTTATTGCCTTTTGCCGGTGGACCTTATTTCCATTTCGAAAGGGATATAATGCCCGCGGGCTTTATTTCATTTTTTTAGGAAATAAATTCTACGGGCGTTATTTCCGCGGGCCTTATTTCACTTCATCTAAAACAATGTATCGCCCCTATAGTCAATACATTATAAGATATATGAAGATAATTTGTCGCGTGCCGCTTTACAAAACCAGGAATACAAGAAAACCAAAAGCAGAATTTGTGTCCGTGCCACAGGATTTGGAGCAGTGACCAACAAGTTCGTAGTCGAAGACGCTGCAGCAGCTGTTGAGATAATATGGAAAAAATACATACTACTTAAATTTGTACTCAAACTTTTTGTTTTGTTTTTGTTTTTGTTTCATAAATACACATTATCCTTCGACCGTTTAGGAATGCAACAATTCGGTTATCCCAATGATTCGGCTTGAAATATTCGGCTAAACATTAACCGCTCGCTTACATTGCGATGCAGCTTTTCGTTCAATCGTAGTCGTTAATTTTTTCGTGGTAAAAAAAGTTAATGCATTCCCGATTTTCCCACTGGGTTATATCTTACTTATGTACAAACATGTATGTACATAGTCGATACATGTATAAACTATAGGTAATACAAAAATACATACATACAAATGTACACATATGATATTTATCATGTAAGAATGGAAAAGCAACCGCATTTGTATTAAATATATCACAGCCACGCCTTCTTATAACTGCTACCACAATCGCCCATTTACATTTGATTTTCAAGAAAATGCTTTACTTACACAATTCAATTGCAAACTGCATAATTCACATACATACAAATGAATGGACAACAATAGCATATCTCAGAATATTTTTTTTTTTTAGTATTCAACACAGCGTCAAACCGCACAAATCCTCATCAATCATAATCGATCAGCGTTTTGTGGTATTAGCGTGAAATTGCGAATTCACGTGACAATAATGCGAAGGATGGAAGGATCAACGAATTGGACGTTAGAAATTGTATTTCCACATAACTGGGTACATTAGCACACTTAGTATGTGCAATCATTGATTGTGAGAGAGTAGACGTTTTTGCACCAAATCCATCAACAACGGTTATGTACAATTTTTTATGCAATTAAATATTCATGTCTCCGAATCGGGGTTTAAATGAATATTTGTATGTATGTTATGGAAATGCATTAATCAAAGGGATAAAAATAATATATTGCAGAGGATTCTTCGTATATTCTATATGTAATTGCAATGGAAAATAATGCGCTGTGGCTTATCACTTTCGTGTAATCCATTGTTATCGTTTTCCTTAAAGTTTCATCGAACGAAAATTTAGAAAAAAATTTGGAAATAATGTCTTTTTTCTTAACAGCGGTCGCCCCTCGACGGGCAATGGCAAACCTGTATTGTAATGTATTTCTGCCATGAAAAACAGCTTCTCATAAAAATACAATCGCCGTTCGGAGTCGGCGTAAAACTGTAGGTCCCACCACTTTGTATGACAACATTAAGGCGCACGCCACAAATCGGAGGAGAAGCTCGGCCAATCAGTATCTTATGTGTAAGCGCCAATCAATTATTATTATTCATCAAACGCGTGGTTACTTATTCATGGCGTAAGAAAAACATTTAGGGAGTTTTTTCTCGCACTGCATTTTTACGGCGACAGTCGAAATTTCCTTATTTCCTGGAGCCATTAGGACTACACCGATCATAGTTGCCAACTTAGTGCTTTAAGCACTAGATTTAGTGCTTTTTGAAAATTAAAACGCCAAAAAAATGGTTTAGTGCCTAGTGCCCTTTTTAGTGCTTTTTTCTGATCTATAATTTCTGAATTTACAAGAATCTACAAATTTAAATGCACTAAAATGCAAACCATGATTGATAAAAGATGAAGTTGCAAACCCACGTTCTTGCATTCTTGTTTAATTGTATTCGCGTTGAAAATGCTAGCACGCAGGTAAGTTAAGTATTTACTTTTTTTATTTTCTTGATTGTTGATTATTACACAGTTCGAAAAATTTTAACTTTTTTTGCCACCTGAGTGCATCGGTTTTTGTAGATTCTTCGGTGTTGAATACAAATCTAGCTGCAGAATTTCTATACCAAGTCAGACTTTTGAGATATCCTAGCCTCTAAGTGTAAAAACACGGTTTTTCGCAAAATTTGAGGTTATATTATAAAACAACAAATCTTTTCGCACATTTCTACTTAGGGTATCATTAAGTATTACTCTTCCCCTTTAAAACTCAATTTCGTTTGTTGCGATTCGATTGTTCCTTCTCCAGATGTACCAGTTTTAATGTGCAGTACTTCGGTATTACTTCGCAAGCATGAATGTGTATTTATTTATACATTTAAATATTGTTTATTTTCTTACTTTTGTTTACCACAAACTGTTATAAAAAGAGTATCCTTTGGTTAAAAAAAAAATTTTGTGCTTTTAGTGCGGTAAAACGCTCTTTTTCCAAGATTTGGTGCTTTTTGAAACTGAAAGGATGGCAACACTGACACCGACGATGGCACCTCACACCATTTCGCACATGCCACCGATAGATCTTGTAGCTAAAATTATGTATATCGTTTACAACTGCCATGGAGCCTTATACTTTTAATCATGGTACATATATTGGCTACATGATTCCTCGCTGTTGTTTCTAACAGTCTCCTAATGTTAAAATAGAGGACGATGGTTGAAGCAAAGGTGCAGAAATAGTTTTAAAGTTGGTTCAAAAATAGAGAGCTAGGTTCGAGCAGCCGTATATTGGGCGTAACTTGAGATCTGTAGGTCTTTCAAGTTTCTTTAAGACTGAAATTTTTTCAGGTAGAAACTTCTTGGACCATGTGAATTATGAAAGGTATTTGGGCTCGGGGCTTAATGCTTATAAACTAACGAACAAGAAGTGCAGGAAATGTAAATCCGAGGGAGAAAAAAAAGCAGTGTTGCCAGAACTTTTTGGACCAACCGGCTAAATTGGCAAAATAAACGGCTAAAAACGACTAAACCGTTTCAACTAAATTTCACATGTTTTATTTAAATAAATCACAAGTAGAAAGACTAGTTCTTGGAGAGAAGTTGCAAATTCAAGCTGGAAAAAATGTTGCCGGCAAGAATTTGCAATTAGGAAAAACATATGATTGTAGCACATGGTTGGATTTTCTAGCGACGATAATTTTAGTAAACAAGTTCGTTAAATTTAAAAATTTACAAACTTGAGCGATTTTAAAATGAAAAATGTAAGTAAATACTTGTTTACTTATTTTATTTAGATAATTGCAATGATTTGAAAGGTACTCGGCTGAAAAACACTGTATTCGTAATCAGAATGCAATCTCAACCAGAGTCGATATATGGAACCCGACAGTTACTACGACAAAGAAATTGAAAAGTATATTGAAGAATGTGGGAATAATAAGAAATATATATGTAGATCTTGTTTTTTGCCCCTCTGAAAGAATTTTAAAAATTCTATACAAATTTCTTATGTTTGAACTGCTACCGTGGACACTAGCTGGCAGGGAAACTTGCAAATTCCTGCAAATTTGCGTTCGGGCAGAAATTTGCGAGTTTCTCTACTTGAGAGAGAATTTGGGAGCGTTATTTCTTACTATCTGATATTTTGAAAGATAATTCTCGCTGAATTTTCGACGAACAAACGCATTACTTCCCAGAGAGCTTTACTTTACATAGAAATTTGTGCTCTTTTATTTTCATTTTGACGCATTTCAGTGTTGGTTCCTTAAAAGTTGGCCTTCGGTTTTTGGAATTTAAATAAGTTCCCAGCAAAAAGAAATTTGCTTAAAAAAATACATATATGTACATAGTGCTCGAAAATATCTATTTTTCCCTTACCTTAAACCATTAAGCGTGGGCAACAATGATGTTTTGTAATTAAGGCAGAATTGAATATGCGATATCTGGGAACACAAGAACTGTAATATTGATTCTATGTGTTGTATCCAAACACAAACGACTTGAAATTAAGACATTCATAGCAAACATTTTATGAAAAAAAATCCCCGCTACGGCCTTCTTTAGAAAAAATAAATTCGTTTCAAATAAAAATAAGCGAAATCGGCCCAATTTTATATAACCCAGCCTGCCATGAAAATTTTCTCCGCGATATGGCTATTAGCCACTTCTAACAGATTTTGGATCGCTTAGTCAAAAATTGAAGCATATATATTTGAGTTTTAAGAAAACAAGGCAAATAGCAAAATCGGCTAAGGACGGCTATTTTTTTTTTCTTTGCAAAACGGCTAACAAATCGGCTGCCGGCTAAATCGGAATTTCTCCGGCTGTTTGCTATCGCAGCCGGCTAAATCTAGCCGGAAAACAGTTAAAATGGCAACACTTAACAGAAGACTGAATAATCCATTAATGTCCAGCACTCGCGAGGAGAAGTGTCATATTTTTCGTTGAAGCTCAACTACAGGGCCAGCGGTCGACGATCGCCAAAGAGTCTGAAAGTATATTTGGCATACGATTTTCACGAGGATAAGTTCAAGCCTCATACACATATCTGGTTGGTTGGTGTTGTGAATAAGACCGCTCTACCCAGTCTAACCTTATTCATAGCGGACCATCAACATTCTACAGTGGTTTTTATATAGCTCTTAGCTGAATATATTTGTGACCTCGAATCATTCAAAAATTTCATTAAAAGAAATTGAGTTTGTAATCTGCGAGGTGGCATAAAGCTCCTCTAAAAAAATAGTTTCTGTTACAGGTTAGTTTGGTATCTCTCTAATTTTAAGACCCGCCACAATGTTAAAACTTTAACTCAAACGCTCTATAAAAGTTTCTTTAACACCTGAGGATTTTGAATGTTTCGCGTTGTAAAGGTATACAAACAATCGAATTGATACACATGTACATACGTATAGGTACATACATATATATGTACTAGGAATGTTGATCCCGGCCTTTTTATGGCCCCAAAAAATGTCGGGATTCTTAGCAAATAATCCCGGGATTTGTAATTTGCACTGGTGGCAATAATAGAAACTCATTTTCTTGACAAGTATTGGCTATATATATTTTTTTTATTTAACAATTCATATTTTTTTCATAAATGTTTAGCTCATTATACATATACCGCGATAGTAAATACTACACAAAAAATCAATACAATTGCGAAACCATGGGCCAAATATAGTAAAATTGAGTTTCTAGTTTTTCACTCTAACGGGAAATTAAAAAAGGAACTCTGCAGAATTTAAACAGCTCCAATTTTCTTGTGCATAAGGATTGAGAAGTATTGAAAATGTTCTTTCAAAATTGTATCCTTGAAATTTCGCAATATTTGTTTTTGAAAAAATTATATGTTAAGGACTGATATAAACTCGATAACATCCTCGAATTTCGTCCCTCTAACTTTATCAACTTAAAAAAATACCTATTCGTCCTTATGAATCCTAAAAATTTTAAATATTTCTTTAATTTAGTACCCATAATTGTATTCTATATTGCATCGAATTTTTTAAATAATTTTTGGAATTAATCTATCTTTGAAATTAAAATAAATTCTGACGTCAGAGAGAAAAATTAGCAACGCCTCTTTAAATAAAACCGTAGGTTTCAAACAAATTTATTTATTATTTATTTTATGATAGGAGAGCTTCTCAAACAATATAAACGCAATTTTCTCGATTTAAATTGTTGAAAAGTAATGAATATCCATTTTTTCATGGCAGCAATAATTAATAGGTCCACCAAAAACTTACAAAAACCCCTAAAAATGCAATGGGGGGACCAATAAAAAATAGTTTGTATTAAAAAATGGTTAAATAAACAATTGGGTATTATTATTGAATGTCTTCTGAAGAGAACCAAAGTTTTCCGATCGAAAAATAGCGATTTTCAAAAATTCGATACCATTTCTACGAAAAGTTGTTTTATCCGAAATGAAATACATGGAAAACTTTGAGCGCAGTGAGCGACCTCTAAACACATGAGAACATAAAAATTCCGATTTTACTTTTTCACCTGCATTTTTGGTCCACCCTAATGTACATGCATATGTGATCATATATGTAAGTATACAAGTATAATGTGTAAAATATCCGACAAAGAAAAGTACTTGTACAGAACGTTGTCAACATTTGCATTTCAAAACTTTTTGAAATGACATTTCCATGCAACATGTTAATGGCTCTTTCAGTTTGCGCACCTTTTTATGTTTTAATATTATTTTTTGCCGCTCATACATACTCACCTTTATAGCTACCTGTATATGTAAGTATCCTGACAAGATGAGCGAGCATTGTATCCACTAATGTATGCAGTTATTTTTATAGAACTAAGTATACATATGTATGTACCTTCATACATAGATTCATATGTACATTTGACCACACTTTCTATGAGTGTGATGATACCTGAAAAATCATCTTCTACTCAAACAACATTCAAATAATTCCTATATGTTTGTTGTGTATGTACATTAGAGTGGTCCAAAAAAAAATTTCCTAAATAGGGTTCGGCGCATCTTCCAAAATATTTTCTCTTGCCGAAAGCGGTGCTGGTGGCAAACTTTAAGTTTCTAAGTATAAACTTAGAGGATGCTCATGAAATGATTATATTTTACTCTGGAAGTATTTTGTACATATATTAACCAAACAATTGGTTAAGAACCAAAAATCATTTCAAATTTAAATTACGCCAAACAGACGTAACCTTCGTTTTCACCGATGAAATCGATGTCATCGACAATCGCCAGCAACTGTACGCACTTGTAAAGTTAATAAATTACACGAAACGGAGTCACCGTGTCTGAAATCTCGCTTAGTATCAAACGGTTCGGAGAGGTCCTTCTCAATTCTGAATTCTAAAGCTACACTGATAAGGCTCAATCAGCTCGTTTACGGTGGGCGTTAGTCTTTCACACAATATCGAAGGTTGATCAATCTGTAGCTGACGCGAATGGCGGGGTCCCCGGTTATCGGACATGCATTCATTTGCCCATATTGTGCATAAGAGTTGATACATGCACCTTATCAGCTCCTCGCCGCCGTACTTGAAAGACTCGGCTGGCAGGCCATGAACTCCAGTATCTTTGTTGTTTTTCAGCCGCACTATTTGTACCTCGTCATAATCAGGCGATGGGACATCGACTCCATCGTCATAGACTGGGAGCTGGTGTACCCTCCATAATTTAAGTACGTTCGGTCGCCAGGTCGGCATTGTTGTTCTAACAGAAGTTCGCCCTTGTCTTGAAACCTTCCGTAAGTCGCCTAACTCTTTGATAAAATTTTCGGGATTTTTTTTTTTGCCGCCAGCATTTCAAGCTCTTCGCACTCACAACAAATACGTTTCGCTTCCCTTTTCAGGCCCCTATATCGGTACCACATAGCTCTCGTTGCGTCCGATCGCAGCGTGGCCTTGAAGGCCTCGTCTTTCTTATCCTCAGCTTCTGGACGCTCCTCATCATGCCAGCTGTACTTTCGGGCTCGCTGAAGTCCGACTACTTCTGCAGCGGCGGTACTTAATAAACGAGAAATATGGTGTTACTGCTCGCATATGTCGGTTTGATGAAGAGTTCTCTTTGACAGGAGGTGTGAGTGTCGAGTAGCGAATGCATTTGCCGTCGGTTGTGACTGCAGCTTTTCGAAGTTCAGCTTTCCATGCATTTTTGGGCGCACATTTTTCGCTGTACAGAGGCGGGTGCGTATCTTGGCTGCAACAAGATAGTAATCCGAGTCGATGTTTAGTCCTCGGAGTGTACGTACGTCTAAAACGCTGGAATCTTGCCTTCCGTCTATTACAACATAATCGATTTGGTTTCTCGTTTTTCGATCTGGAGACAACCACGCAAGCTTGATGGACCTTTTTATGCTTGAACATACTAATACTACCATGTTTCCGGCGTTGTCGAAGTCGATCAGCCCGAACTTTAAAATTTTTCTTAAAAAAAAATTTAGTTAATTAAAAGAAAATCTTGAATTTTTTTATCTGTGTTTATTCAAAACTAACTTTCCTGCTATTTTCTTGTCTTGTTAATGTACAAATAAACCTTCTTTTGGCGTAGTTATTTATTTGCTTTCATTTGCAATGTTTGGCCTGCGATTCGTTAGGCTTGTCAACTGGCTGCAAAAGCCGCCGTTGATGTAGCTTAAAACAACAATAATAAGCACTAAGCAGAGCCAAGCATTTAGTCAATTGCTTAAAAACGATGCCTCAGTTACTACCCTCCCGCGAGTGTCCATTTGCTATGCCGCGTACTAAGGGTACCAGTGCAGAGGGTAGACACGACTACGTATTCACTGTCTTATTCCAAAGTGGTTGTTGTTATTTGTGTGGCCACAAGAACAGCCGCAATTATTGTATAAATTAACGTCACAAACAAATGTTACAAAAGCCACCAATGAAGTGGAATGATGTGCTGCTACCATGCCAAAAAGTAACCCCACTCCTTAACCATTTTCTCCATCCGCCAAAAAATCAACCGAATCACTGTCCTTAAAGTATCTTCTCTAACACAACTGGACTCTTACACACAATTACGCTTACAAATGCGCCTAATTCGGTGTACAACGCGGTCTGCTCTTCATTCTACTTCCCTAAGAACTATCTATCGTTCTCTGCTCTTTAGTGAGTTACTAACTGCTGTTTATTTGTGGCTTTTAATATTGCGTAAAATTTAATGCATATCACTTCTTCTGCTGCCAGCATCAAAGTAACTAGAATGCCTCTTTCCCTTTCGGAAAACATTCACACTCCATCGCACACAACTCATTCAGCTGTCAGGGTAAATGCGACAAGTGATTTTCAGATTTATGTGACTTTTGCGGTTTTAAGTATTTCAAGTCCTAGGGGCGGTGCTAGGACTAACAGCTTTCGCTTGTGAATATTAACATTTATTTTCGGTTTTTTTTTTTTTTGTGATCCACAAAGTCACTATTTACACTGGCAAAGTCTTAGTTCTCAGACCATTGTCAATTTGAGAATTACAAAAGCAGTTTTGATTTATTACATTGAATGGATGATAAAGTTGTTCGTTACTCAGGAAGTGGAACAATAAAATATATATTATAAATGTATCGCAATAAAGTCATTGAAATGGAAAGGAAATCGCTAGTGCATTTTCAGAGTTTGAATCTTTTCTATTTCAACTTACTAGTCGGAGAAAGGCTCTTCCTTAGAATACATCACAGGCAGAGACATTCTGTAAGCAGAAGAAGATTACGAATGTTTGGCAAAATAATCCTTCAGAGCCTTGCAGAGATCTCATCGATTGACATTCAAGAATACTGACTCCCCCGACATGAGAAATATTAACAAATAGAAAAAATTCAAATATTGCGTTCGAATTAAATGAACTGACAAATTAATCTAGTCTAGAAGAAACAATCCAGTTCTAACGCGTATTCGATTGAGAAACCACCCCCTCCCAGCAATAAGTTCTGCGCTGAATTTGGGACCCGCCATGTCAAAACCACTTCCAGTGAATAATTTTCAATAAAGCCTTGGATGATCTCCCCCCTTTTGATAACGACCATGGCACACCTTTAAAGTAATACGATTTGAGGGCATGCACCTGGAATGTCGGGACCCTTAATGGGGAAGGTGCCCCTGCCCGGCTGGTCGATGCTTCGTAAAGACAAAAGCTGACATCTCCACCATCCAAGAAAAGCGATGGACGGAGCAAGGCAAGACACATGTAGGGCTTTGCGACGTTTACTACAGTTTCCGCAGAAAAGAGCGCAAATTCCGAGGCCCAAACATTGACTCGGACCGCTATCTTTTTGCAGCCGAGATAAGCACTCGCCTCTGTTCAGCAAACAATGTGCGTCCAACGATGCAAGGAAAGCTCAACGTCGAAAAGCTGGGGTCTCAGTAGACAGCCACAGTATTCGCCACTCGACTCTCACACCTGCTCTCAAAGAGCACTCTTCAACAAACAGAAATATGCAAGCAGTAGAGTCACATTACCCACTCATTACATACCGACGTCGATGAAGTAGTCGGATTTCAGCGAGCCCGAAAGAGCAACTGTTACGATGAGGAGTATCAAGAAGCTGCAGAGAAAAAGGATGCCGCCTACAGGGCCACGCTGCGATCGGGCGCAGCGCGTGCTATGTGGGACCGCTATAGGGAACTGAAGAGGGAAGCGAGACGTATTTGCCGCAATAAGAAGAGAGAGGCTGAAATACGTGAGTGTGAAGAGCTTTAAATGTTGGCCGACAAGAAAAGCGGCCGAAAATTTTACCAGAAAGTTAGGTGAATTAAGAAAGGTTTCAATACCAGGGCGAGATCTAGCAAGACCAACAATGGCGACCTAGTGACTGATGTCCAGAACGTACTTAAATTATGGAGAGAACACCTTTCCACCCTACTGAATGGCAGCAAGACGGAAAGTTGTGGAGAAAACGAACCCGAGCCCCTAGTCGATGATAACGGAATCGATGAACAACCTGATTATAAAGAAAGCTTACATAGAATGCATGCCTCATTTTTTTTTTCAAATTCCTTTGAAGTATGCATAAGACTTATATGCCTTCTATCTGCAAAGCAATTAAGTACTCGAAGTTACATCTACTATTTTTCAGAGGCGGGGCGCATTCAGAAGAAATTACCGAAAAATATGGTTGTCTACAGTACCACAACGATAAAAATTTTCGAGCCATTTTACGCTACCGTGCAGAAAGCGTCGATATCTGCTCTTAAAAAGGCCTGATGTCCTTGGCTAACAATGCGACTAACACCAGCAAGACAACCCAAAAGGAAATTACTGAGAAGTGCTATGATTTGATTCTCACGAAATAATCAAAACAAGTAAGAGCAGCGCTGTCTTCGGCTATGCCGAAGGCTTCATACCTTTCATGAACATCTGCAAATTTTAGTTTGACAGATTACTGATTTTGAATACATCTGCATACATCGATAGAGGAGTTACATCTTATATAAAAAACCGCCTCTAAACAATCAGATGTATGTAAGATATATGTTGTAGTCACCCGATCCTTGTT
>NW_016159786.1:73692-76925 GCF_001687245.7 Rhagoletis zephyria | reverse complement strand
TCGTTTTATGGCGATTTTTAAATAACTTGGTGTTTACAGAACGATATTAGTGTCTAAAATTGCTGGATTTCTATAATTTTTGTCCTCAACATGTAAAAAAAGGTATCGTAGTTATCAATGGAAAAAGACGTACACAAAAATTATATGGAAAGGCGATTTTTTATATTAAATAAATTTTTATGCATTATCATAATATCGAGCCAAATGGACTACTGATACGCTAGAATAGAGTGGCAGCATGGTTAAATTACGATTTCGCTTATATTATTGATATTTATTTGTTTTAATCTATTTAAAAAAACATTTACAGCCTTATAGGAAATTGCCTTATTTTACTGCCTTTACTTTTTTTAAGTTACAATATATGTCCAAGTTGTGTGGAGCTGCCGATGCAAACATATAGTCAGGCTTATAAGCCTGTAATTATACATTTTTCTACATATAATTTGAAATAGTATGCACCAACGGATTAAAAAATAGTAATAGTTAGTAAATAATGACTACCTTTTCTACTATTTTAAAATACGTGACCGGAATAGACCTACCGAAAAAGTGAGGTTAAATTACTGATAACATCTTGTTATTACTGCCTTTACTTTACTTTATGGACTGCGCCCTCGTGTCGGTAGGGCGGGAATGGAGGGTAAAAAGCCGTTGGGATTAATTCATTAAATTCATTATTACACCATGAGACTGAGCAGTCGGTCGTAAACAGGTTCAAATAGCGGAGTTTACACAATCAAACTTGTGTGACAACTTTGCACGAGGCGAATATAACTTTAAGAAATAAAAAAATTTGCTAACCAATCAACATGTGTTTCGAGCGGTTTTTAAGCATANCTTCAAACACCCCCATACACAGCACAAATGGCTTGAAGCAAAGGGAAATTTCGCTTGGTTTGTCAAACCGCTTGTGTGGTGTATTTCGCTCTCAACTTTAAGAAATAAAAAAATTTGCTAACCAGTCAACATGTGTTTCGAGCGGTTGTTTAAGCATTTTCACTATTGAACATCGCCAGTTATCACACCATGTTGTTGTTGTTGTTGTAACAGCATACAAATTCCCCAAAGAGATTTCGGGCAGTGTTGCTGGAGTGACAGCCCTTGGCCAGATATAAATCTGGGTCGATCCGATTACGTAGACCCGACTGNTAACAGCATACAAATTCCCCAAAGAGATTTCGGGGAGTGTTGCTGGAGTGACAGCCCTTGGTCAGATATAAATCTGGGTCGATCCGATTACGTAGACCCGACTTTCGTGGGAACGCACACCATGCTGTCAGACATGTTGCCAGCTTTTCAGTGCATAGCTGTGGTTTAAACTTATTTTAAACGTTTGAGCTTAACGCAGTTTACGTGATCTAAGTTTAAACCTGCTCTGAAAAACTGGTCCTATGTATGCGTGTCAGTCCAGCGTTCACCCTCAATCTCCGTTTTTTGCTAACTGACATGGACGAGGCAAACTCCCTGCCGCCTCTTGTCTATAAAAAGCCCGGTTTTAGGCCGACTGAGGAATCCAGTGTGCGAAGGCTTAATCAACATTTTGGAACCTTTTTTGGAACGGATCCTTAATATATTTAGAATATGGCGATAGGTCTGCAGTGACCGATTGTTGGTGTTGATCTGTAGTTAGAGAATCAAACAGAAAATATGGCAGCATTCTGTGTTGCCACTTTCGATTTCATTCAGAAATTCACCACACCTTTCTCACCACTTCGGAGTACGACGGCCATATTTCCTTTNAATCAAACAGAAAATATGGCAGCATTCTGTGTTGCCACTTTCGATTTCATCCAGAAATTCACCACACCTTTCTCACCACTTCGGAGTACGACGGCCATATTTCCTTCCTTTTGGATTCTTGAAGTGAAATAACCAAGATGGGTTTCGCAAATATCTGGTATTCTCATCCACGTAAATACGGCCAAGGCTCAAGATGCTGGTAAATATGTTATGTGGTCTTAATTTGCAACCAACTGTAGAACATTGGCAATGAATTTCAACGAATTTGTCTAAATGTGCGGTAATATTTGAGGTTATATTTAATTGGTGGCCAAATGTGCCATGAGTGCTCCTGCAGTAATATAGGATTTGCTGGAATTCATTGCAAAGTATGCCCCCGGTTGAGTACGGAAATTGCGTAAAAATCATTTGTATTTTCCTTAATTGAGGGTGGCAAAATAAATAAGCTTGCAAAACGATCTTTCTGCTTGATACTTGCTTCTATGTAAATGCGGAATTGGTACAGTAAGCTACAGTTAGACGGACACTTGTATAAATATTACGTGTACAATTATGATAGATATTTTATTAATTTTCTTCCCATATTTTTAGTCGATCCTGCTCTAACCGCCACGGTTTGATCCGCAAATATGGCCTGAATATCTGCCGTCAGTGCTTCAGAGAGTATGCCAATGATATTGGCTTCAAGAAGGTACAAAATTACAAGATAATTTAGCCTTTGCTTGTACTAATTAATTTACATTTTTACAGCTCGACTAAATTGAGATAGAATCTCATTCGATGACGATTTCCCGCATTTGGGTGTGTCATCACAACCATTTCACATATTAATACAAGCAGTTTGCTGATATACAAAAGGCAAACTACGTGAATTAATATGTGGGTAACAACAACAGCAGCAACAACAACATCATCTGAAAGTTTCAATAAGAAGCAATGGAGTTGAACCAAACTTTTTGTCAATGAAACGAGTAATAATTTGATGAACATGTGTAACATCTTATTTGAGCTTTCCGATGAAAATAAAACATAACAAGATTAAATATTGTAGTGTTTTTCTTTTTTTTTTGAACATAAATTAAAATTTGCACGTAGGTACACTATAAAGTTGATTTCTGATAACGAGAATTTGTATTTTTGTTAGGTACAATTTTTATAATACATATGTACGCTTGTGATCAGCTGACTAAGGGCCGTTTTCTGAAGTAACCTTTAACTTTAAAGCTCACTTTATATTTAAAGGTTGGATTAAAAATAAAGCTATGTCTAAAGTTAAGCATTACTATTATCGGTTTTTGCCTTATCCGTGTTTCTTGGTTGTAAAGCAATTTAAAGCCGGTAATAAAATGCTTTACTTAAGACACAATCATAAATTTTAATGCAATCTTTAAATATAAAGTGAGCTTTAAAGTTACAGGTTGCTTGATAAAGCGGCCCTAAGTCATTTTGATAAATTTTTGCTATTTTATACCTTTTATTAGCTCGGGATG
>NW_016159786.1:67432-73592 GCF_001687245.7 Rhagoletis zephyria | reverse complement strand
CGTTTGCAGGTGCAGAGTAATTTTTTTTTTCATTTTTTGCCCTACAATACCAGTAGATGTTGGCTTATTTTATTGTAGTGCTAGAATAGAGAATGCTGTCGATAGTAACTAATTTGTATACCCGCATTAGAAAATTTTCATTTTTATCCTTATGCGAAATATTTTGGTTGTATGTAGTTTTTTTGTTGCATGTTCCTGTGTAATTTTCATTTAATGACCCTTCACGGCCACGAGCCTGTAAGAAAATAATGACGGGTGCTACTGTAAATTATTAATGGCTAAATAAACACATTTTGAAGTGAAAATTTCTTTCTTCCACTTCTTTTATTTTTTTATTTTTATGTTGAAGCGGTAATTATTGAACCCTAAAATTCTCATAATTTATACGCAAACAAATTTAAAAGATACATTTTTTATTTCAATTTTTAAACTTTTTCAATTGTACTTTCTAGTTAACTTTAAAATAAAAAATAAATAAATTTTTATTAAATAAAAAACAAATTTTTAATATTTTTTTTCTTTTATGTTAAAAAAATTCGATTTTTTCTTTTAGTTTACCTTAAATCTTTTTTAAAAAAATATTATTTTGATAAAATTCCTTTAACATTTTTGCTAAATTTTTTACATTTTTTTTCAGAATTTTAACTACATTTATTTGATCTTTCTTTTTATTTTTTTTTTTTATTTTGTGTGCTTATAAAAATTATATGCAACAGTTTTATTGAGCTCAAGGCCGTATTAAATAAAAAATAATAATGTGTGCCTACATAAAAATCAATTCATTGATTTTTTATTTCTATTTTTAGTAATAATTTGTGTGCTAAAAACAAAGTTTATTTGTTTTGCTTTCCTTATATAAATTTATATTCAACAATTTTATTACGCTTGAGGCTGTTTTAATTAAAAATTCTGTAGAAAATCAATAGTAATTCTCATATGGTGCTCGTAGTTTGCATTGCGCACTTGGCTCACTGAGTAAGCCGGAGTCGTTGGTTCAAATCGCAGTTAACTCGATGAAGAAGTCTTATGAGGAGATGTGGTAATCTCTAAAATAGCAGCTATGGCTTGTACTATATCTCCAATTCATCTGACGACATTTTAATTATTGTTGTTTTTAATTCTTCCAATTTTTAAGTAAAAAAGTTAATATTTCCATTTTTTTTAAACTCTTTTTTCGATATTTCCTTATATTTGCCAAAGCAGTTTTTTCTAATAAATTTGGTAAATTTTGGCGACAAGCATTTTTTCAATAATAATATTTTTTTTTAATAAATATTTTATACATCGAGTTTACTAGCCGTCATTTTTTCTAAATTTCTAAGTGAAAAATAATAATTTGTAAAATTTTTTGTTGACTTTTGTATTTTTTCAATTATTTTTTGGTATATATATTTTTTAATTTTTCAATCAATTCTTTACTTAAAATTTAATACAACGAGTTTACTTACTGTGATTTCTTCTTCTTATTTTTATGTAAAAAATTATTTTAAAAATTCAGTGTTTAAAATTTTTAGTATTACCTTATCTTGTTTAAACAAATCGTGGTCTTATAGCCGGTTTCATCAGTAATTTAAATGGAAAATGATTTCTTATTTTCTGACAATTTCCCTTATGTGATATGTTAGGTACACAAATTTAAATTCTCTTTAAAAATTAAATTTTCGCTCATAGCCCTATTTTGTATAATTTATTCTTACCCTTCTACTTTTTGAATGAACTACATCAACTTAAGCCCCACTTTGCTCACTCAAACGCATATCGCTAATTTGTTTACATTTTATCAACAACATCTATTAATTGACATTTTACAGCAGTAATTTAATTTAATTTAATCTAATTTGCATAAATTAATTTTTGCGATTTGACACCGGCGACGACAGCGTGCTGAGCTGAGTAGTGCAGTAGTCAGAGCGTCCAAAGAGTACAAGCCTTCAAGCGTTGTGCTTATCACATTGCCAATTTTGATGCATAAAATTATACATACACACACACACACACAAACATACTTATACAATATAGTGCACATACACATACACACAATAGGCACCTCGCTGCTGTAAATGTTTTATGCATATGAACGACAATTAAGTTGTAATTTGCTTTTTTTAATTTGCGATAAGAGCCAGCACGACTGGCGCGGCGCAATCTAACCGCCATTCAAGCGACCGCTTACTTTTATGTTCGCGAAATGTTATGTTTTGTTTGTATGTAAGTACACATGTGTGTTATAAAATTTGCATGAAATTTACACAAATTTTCTTGTATATAATTTTTAATTTCACGCCGAAAATTTTCGCTCGCCCCCGCCCTATTCTTTAATTTGCGGCACAATTTGTTTACCAAATCGGAATATTTATGTAACTAAGTAACAAGTACAACAAAAGTATGATGGAAAATTAAACTTCTTAAAGCGCCGTTGCAAATGTAAAATAAAGTTTCGTGTGCGAATACCATTATCTTCACATGCGACCACAGGGCGTATGAGCAACATTTTACTGTGTGGTGTATTCAATAGTGTTTTGGTTGGCGTTGGGATCACCTGAAACAGAATGGGCAAGAGAGTTTGAAGGATTTTTTATTCTCGCGAAAGTCGCACAAGTCTTACAAAAAAAAGATTCCTTGCCAACTTTGTCGGTGAAAAGCTCTTTTGACAGAAAGCACTTGAGCATGTTCCAACAGTCGCAATGGCCAAATGAGCAAAGCACTCGCCTGCCGAGAGAGATCCAAGATTGAATTCTGGGTAGAGGATACTTTTGTCTTTTTAATTTATTTTTTTTTTTCAATTTTTAGATTTTATTGTTTTAAAAAGAAAAATTTGTATATGTATTTTTAAATTTCATTTAATTTTTAGAATCTTATTTAATTTTTTTCTTTGCTTAATTTAATTTTTAGATTTTATTGGTTTAGAATTTTAAAAATATTTTAAAATTAATTCAACGTTTAGAAATATTTTTTTTCATTTTTAATATTTTTTATTTTGTTAATATAATTTTGTTTAATTTTTAGATCCACCTATTGTTTTATAATTAAATTTTTTTTATTTTAACTAAATTTTATGAACTTACTTTTTCTTCTTTTAATTTAGCTTTTTTCTTTTTTAAATTTAATTTCCTTAAATTTTTTTTTAAGAAAAATAATTTTATTTTTTATTTCATTTATTTTTCAATAATTAATTTTCTCTTATTTTTAGCTTTTAATATTTTGACTATTTTTAATTTCATTTAATTTTTAGAAAACTTATTGCTAAACAAATATCGCAAAATCAAAATTTTTTCGAGACAACCTTTTGTCAGTGGAAAAATCGACCCCCGCACCACCTAACTGCTAAATTTTTTGGATTTATTTCTTTCCATTTAATATAGGTTCTAAATATGAAAAAGAAATCGGCCCAATAATAGGGGTTTCGCAAACCTCTCAACTATTGCGCCACCCAGCAGATTAGTTCAGCTTTCATACTGCAGTGTCACTGGGTTCTGAGCTTCGTTGGCAGTTTCAAATATCTAGCTCTTCGGGAAATTGGTTAAAAATTTATTGCAAGATGTGATTACACACAGGTGAAACTTATTAAAAGCTTGTACGTGAAGACAAAGAGCAGCTTGATTCCAAAAATGACAAAAATCTCCAAAAGAATATCAGCCGCGCCTAACAATATGCAACATTTAGTTACATTTCTCTCATACTGCCAACTTTAGCTAATAGTATGACTACGACTATGATCATAACTGCGACTATAACTCTGACTATGACTTTAACTATAACCATGACTATAACCATGGGGCGGATGAGTAATATTTTGCATGCTTTATCGGTGGTTGTAATAAATGTATTCGTCTATATATGTATGTATATTTAAGTGTGCGCATATTATAATCAAATTAAAAATTAAAATTAATTGTAATACAATATTTTCATGACTAACTACAAATTAACCACGTAAATCACATAGCTCATAAAATTAACCATCCCACAGCTTTCAAGAAATATTTTTAAACTAAAAATTTTTTTCTTTCTCTGTTTTTATATTCCCTGATGACGCATTTTTCTGCTACATTCTGCATAATTGGATGCGTGGAAATTATTTTGATTTCGCAACTGAACCAAAAAAAAACAAAACGAATATAAATAAATTGTATGCAATCAATAACCGCAATACATAACGCTAACGAAAAAACGACGACAACAACAACAACATGTGAAATGCAAAAAAAATATGAATTTTAACTACCACTATGTTGGGCTTTTACCGCAACAATTCCAATTGGTGGGCCGGCGGACATTACCTCTGACGCACCCCCACTGCCACACTTCTGCCTGCCCCATCATCTGCCGCATCCGTCATCGCTGCTATCATTGCCATCGTCATTGCGTGCCTGCGCACTCAAAACAAAAACAAATAATCATCCACACAGAACCACTGGAGATGAGCTATTTGCTTGGCATCGCTGGCGGCTGCTTGGCCGCGATACTGATTTTAATCTGCCTCTGTATTTATGCAGTGCGCAGCAAGAAATGCTGCTTCAAGGGTAAGTGTAGTTGAATGTACTCGTATGTACATTAGGGTGATCAAAAAAAAATTTTTTCCGAGATAGGTTTGGGGCACCTTCCGAAATTGTTCCTCTTGCCGAAAGAGGTGCTGTTGGCAAACTTTACGTTTCTAAGTACAAATTTAGAGGATGCTCATATTTTACTCTATGTAGAAGTTTTGTGTACATATATTAATAAAAAAATTGGTTAAGTAACCTAAGAATATTTCAAATTTAAATTATCTAATTATAAAGCTTTAGTTGTCATGGCAACAGTCGCTTTTTATAAATGGCACCAATATTTTTGCCAGTTTCATAGCGATCCAGTAGCGCATTTCAAGGTCATTGAGCACACTGCATTGGTAGCAGTAGAAAACTGAAAGTTGGTATAGATCTTACAAATATCAAACGGAAAAAACTGAGGATGTGGCCCGTTTTCTAAGATGCATTTTTTTCATTCAAAAATTTGACCACCCTAATGTATATATGTATGTGTGAGCGTGTCGGTGTTGCGAAATTCTTATAAATTTCAGGCGAGTGTATGTATGCAAATGTATAAATATTTTATAATTAATCGTATATGTACTTACCATACATTATAAATACATATTTAGTATCTTATGAGTGCGAGTTTATCTGAAAAGTTATTGCATGCTCACCACTATACATGCAAATGCTTACATTCGTGCATATGTATGTACATGTTTGTATTAATCTTTCTTAAATTTAAAAACATCTCATCTTACCGAAGATAAACGCCGATTTCGCGTATACACACTGATGTATGTGTGTGTGTGTGTGTGTGTTCTTTGTCCACAATTAATTAACATTTTTCGCTGCTTTATTTTTCCACTCACTCCTCAGTCGCTAGCAGATATTCATTCCAACCATCGACGAATTTCTGTTTGGCTCCTTTGCCACTTCCACTTTTTACTCATTTCCTGCTTTTCGCTTTCAAGTATTTCAAGCATTTTTAATTAAAATGCTTTCCTCTCATACACAAGTAGTGATCTTGTGTATGTTAGTGATGCATATATTCATGCATATCAACATAATTAATCATATGCATAAGTAACTGCAATTGCCAGTGATTTCCTTTGCGTACATTTTTTTACGTGGAATTATTACTTTCCTTTTACTAAAATTATCAATGTCCTACTTATGATATATGAAAAGCGTTAAAAATTTTATTACAAAAACTTGCCGACTTCAAGACGAATTTAATAAACTATTTTAGCCGAAAAATATAAATATACACCCCGTGTCAAAATTATAAGCGCACCCACACATTGACAAGTTTTAAAAATTTATTTATAGTAGCCAGCTGCAGCACATGCTATCCGATTAATTAAAAAGCACACTGGACCGCTTATTAGATGGCGTTTCTTTTTTTTTTTGAACTATGTAAATTTTAAATTTTGATTTCTTTCTGGCAGTCAGGTCACCAAAATAATATTTTAGTCGACCTTTGACTCCTTCAAATGCAAGTGGCTCTGCGGTATTTTAAACCTTTCCCAGGAGAGTGCTTGTTTGAGATACTTCACGCTCAGGTAGCAGGTAGGGTTGCCAACCATACTATAATATATAGTATTGTATTATTTTTGCGGACTGCGTACTATATACTGTTGGAAAAAAAA
>NW_016159786.1:0-67407 GCF_001687245.7 Rhagoletis zephyria | reverse complement strand
AAAAAAATTTCTTTAAAATAAAAAATCATACTGAGTTTATTAATAGAACCACAGACCAAAAATTTCAACATTAAAAAAAAGAATGAATTACCAAATTTACTTAAAATTATTTCGTTCCTACCCTCTATTCCTGCAACTTCGGCATTCACAGAAAGAGTTTTTCTATTATGAACGTCAAATGGCGAGATGAGAGAAACAAAGCGACTACCTCACTAATAATAATAAAAATGAATTTCATATCTTTTATACCGCTGACTGTTCAAATACAAGTTTCTTCTATATAACTCCTTTTCGTAGTCAGATAAAACAGTAAGGAAATCATTTCAATCGATGCTCTATCTTCCATGCCACAAATTTTTCATATATGAGTTTTTTATAAAACTGCTCTATCTACATATTAGGGATGTTGCGAATGTGGAATTTTAGACATCCGCGGATGCGAATGCGAATGCGGATCTCAAATATTTTTGTGAAATAATTTTGGTGACTACATTAGGGGATTTAGGTAAATAAAAAATGGAAAAGTTATAAATTTTTGATAACGCTTTTATTGAGTACTTCAATTGTATTTAAGAAAGAGTAATTTTGCTGCCTTTTCGGGTTACCGCCTGTTTCCTAAAGGGTCGTAAATCAAACCTGCGCCACTAAATAACTGAGGCGACAAACTTGAAAAACTTGAAACTTGACAAAATTGTAAATTCTTTTCGATTGACGCTGTACCAGTTGAGAGGTCTTTCAGTTATATTTCTTTTTTTATTTCATCGCAATAATTCCTTTTTGGGAATTGCATCAAGGCTGCATATGACGGATGTATCCTCCTGACTTTCATCTTCACAATCTAGCATCATGGCACCAATTCTTTTGGTTGTTTCAGAATTCGGAGAGCCTGCTACGTCATCAGCGTTTTTCGATCTTCGTTTTTGTAATTCATTTTTAATCCTGTCTTCTGTGACTGGTTGGAAAATTGTGCGCTTATAGCCAGGTTGTTTTTATTGACTTGTAGGGGCTTTCAACTATTTTTCCGGTTAAGCAACAGGGCCTGAACAATTTTATTCAAAAGAAGTTGACATTTTTCCTGGTGATTTTGGACCAATTTACAACTTTATATATGGGTTTTCATCTGTCATTTGATGTTAGCTTATTTTCATATTTTTCGAATTTTAGTCCACATTTCCCACATCTAACCTCCTTCTCCCACTCTTCTCACTCAACTGTGACTTGCGTAATTCACTTGTTTATATTGAAGTCTTTCCGAGAAATTATTAAATTCAAATTCTTTATAATTATGTAAACAACTCAAGTAATTCAACCTTAAATTTCACAGAACGCTTCCATAAAAAGGCACTTTTCAGATTTAAATTGGCGAATATACTTGTACATACTTCACGACGAGACGACGTTTTCCGGCAAACATTTATTGAAAGTTCTTACTTGCCACCATTCATCCAACTTTTGTTAATTATAATTTCTTTTTTTTCGTTTTTGTTTTACGAGCTGTTAGCAAACAAACGAGTAAGAAAAAGAGAGAAATCAAATGCAAATGGTTGTGAAAATAGCATTCGAAATGGAATTCAGAAGTTGCAATGTGATGGCAATGAATGTGAAAGGTTTACAAAGGCGAGATGGAAAAACGATACAAAAAAAATATATAAAAAAAAAATAAAAAAATAAAGCATCCGGTTGAAATGGAAAAATGAGCGTAAAGCGCAAAATGCGAGTAACGAAATTAACATCAACACAAACAATTAACAACACAAATAATGTTTATTAATTACTTGCGCGTTGAATCGCCCGCCAACAGTGTGGCACAGCTACAACAGCAACAAGAACAACAAGAACAACAACGAGAGCAGTATTAGAGCAGCGCTAAGTTGCATATAACAGTAACAACAACAACAAGAACAGCAAAAGCAAATTATTCATCCTGTTATACAGGTTTAAGCGCGCACACTTCCCGCTCCCCGCTGCTCGCTCTCTACTTTTACGGTAACTTGCTTTAGCCGGCTGCCATTTTCACTGGCTGCCGTGGGCTATGGTCGCGCTAATTACAAAAACAACTGTGCATGCAACAACATTACAATAAAAAAAAAATACGCAAATAATGATATTTAACAGCAAAGGCAACCAAAATGTGTGGGGAAATTGGTGGACGAAGCGAGGTAAAAATTAACTTTTCGCGTACTTCTTTTCCAGCAGGAGAAGGAGGAGGAGGAGTAGGTGGGCATAGAGACTTCAGTGAATCCTTTTTTTGGCAGTTTTTTTTTCACTCACTTTTGTTTATGCGCATAGACACAGCCAAGCACACACACACAGACACAAATGATTTTGCAGCAAAAAAACGCACAACAAAGACGGCAGAACAATATATTGTGTGCCATAAAATTTTCATTAATGCTTTTCCAGTCGCATTAAATAAAAGAACCAAGCCTGCGGCGTTCAAATGAAACTGTTCGCCAAGCGCACAGGCGGCGCATGCGAATTTTGTCGCTGCGTTCACCCAAAGTCCAGCTGTTCGCTATCCACAGCTTGTAGCCCAATAACAGCGGCGAGTGTCGAGACTCTTTAAATGCTGCCTTCTTTAGTTGCTGTTGCTGCTTTGGCCTGTGTCATCTCCACAGCTGCTGCTGCTGCTGCTGCTGCTGCTGTTGCTGTTGCTTGCTATTGTCATCTCATCGCTTCCGTTTCGCCAACGGCTGTGTGTGCCGTCGTACGCCGTTCCACCATTCGCCGTTTCCGTTTCCGCTCGATGTCGTTGCGACGTTGTGTCCACTGACCACGTCAATTCGTTTTTCCTCTTATCGCGCACGTCAAGAAGATGGCCACTGCAGCAGCTGCTGTTGTTACAAGTCATCGACCGCTACGTAGTGACAAGATGACAGCAACTATTCGATGTGTTTACTTGGTCCAAGGAAGTAATTAAAGTGCAAATTTAGCGGATGGGCGGATGGGCGGTTGCTTTAATATTGGCATTAAGAATTTCAGTTCCCCGTTGCACAAATTACTGAAGACTTAAATTCAATTTATTCAAAGTAGTGATGGGCATGCAGACCTAAAAATGATTGTATTTAATGTACCAATTTGGGTACTAACTACTGAAATACTTAGTATTTGGAGTAAAAAGTATTTAAGTAATTAGTAGACACTAAATACTCTGATCTAAAGTACACGGGTGCCTTAGAGATCCAAAATATTCCCACTAAAGTGTTAAGGTATTTAGTACTTACAAACCAAAAACTTTATGATGAAGAAAAACTAAAGCAAGTAACACCTTACCTTGCACTCACCTCAACTTATTTTACCTCAACTCACTTGATCTCACCTCACCCAAAAGTCCCGAGGTAGTCCAGAAATGGCCCCGAAAATCCCGAAACAATCTATAAAATTCTGAAATTCTTAAATTATCTCGAAAATCCCGAAATATTTCCGAAATATGTTATGAAAATCCCTACATAGTCTTGCATATCACGAATAAACGAAACGAAATAAATGAGAACGAAACTTTCGGAAACGTTTCCAATGAAAACAAAATAAGAACAAAAATATCGACAACGTTTTCAAGGAGGATCAAATAAGAACAAAAGTCTAAGGAACGTTCTGCCAGAGAAAAAAATTGAAACAAAATTTTTGAGAACTTAATTTAACTTTAAGAATGAGAGAGGCGACTGAGTGTTGGAATGAAAAATCGTTGCTGTGAGAATCACGATTGTTAATTCTAAGCCAGAAAAAAGTTGGACAATTTCAACTTCCAGATCGTTTATCATTAGGAATAACGGTCCATTTATGGAAAAAGAAATTTATTTTGTGTGCAAGAAAAGTTCATGTATTAATTTTTTCGTTAAATTTATCTTTCAGTTCTTTTTTGATTAATTTTATTATTCAAACGTTACAAACCAATGAACGCAATGAGAAAAATGTTTTTCTTGTTTCCATTTATTCCCGTTCCGTCTCTGACAGAAAGTTCCTGAGGCCTTTGTTTCCGTTTTGTTTTTTGCCAAAACTTTCGGTAGACTTTTGTTCCCATTTTGCGATCTTAGAATTGTTCCCGCAAGTATTGTGCGCATCTTTGCGAACGTTTCGCAGGGTTTTTTTTTTTACATAATTCCCACAGTTTTGTGGTCATTTCGATTCTTGGAAACAAAACTACTAGAACGACATTTAGTTTCGTTCGCGGTCCCTGAAAAAAGTTTTACACGTTCACATTTATTCGGTTGAACAGTGCATGACTTTAAAAACCAATTAAAAGTTAGCCATAGTAAGTGTACCGACAGCTAGCTACTTTAGTATTCGACTACGAAATTTCCGACAGGGTGTGTGCTTTTGTATGCGTCCGGTTCAAATATGGACGCTGGAACCACAACCGCGTGACTCAGTCATTGTACTTGGTGTAGAAACATTGAACGATTGAATAAAAGAAGAAAAGGATATATATAGATGCGCCTTGCAGCTTTAAGAACCATTTTCATACGTGTTTTTGGCTAAAGCAGTCGATCTTAGTTTAAGTAAAATTGGTGAAGATCCGATTACACAACCAATATATTACATTCATCAGGCATTAGCAGCTCTATCAATATCTCG
Source organism: Rhagoletis zephyria (assembly GCF_001687245.7). Taxonomy (NCBI): domain Eukaryota; kingdom Metazoa; phylum Arthropoda; class Insecta; order Diptera; family Tephritidae; genus Rhagoletis; species Rhagoletis zephyria. Next base: position 62,832 of record NW_016159786.1, on the reverse strand, counting down.
ATATCTGCAACATTTTGAAGTAATACCCTCAACATCCTCATCTGATATATTAACTACTAAAAATGCATTCAAGTTACCATCATGCAAATCTGAAAATAAAATTTCATGCTCAAATTGTCAATTGAATCCTTGCTTTTATAATACCAATAATTGTTTTTATGTATTCCATAACAATAACAACATTTAAAACACGACATATATTTCCTCTGAATATAAAGTAATATAACACTTTTTTTAATGTAATGATTAACTAAAGCAAATTATTATTTAGCCATTATCAAACGGTCTTCGTTTTTCTGCTCTGTAGAAAAACAATTTACATCATTTTCGGATTTCTCGTGCCAAAATCACTAGATACTACTTCAAGCTTTGAGCTCATAAAAAAATTGGCCTACTAGAGGCTTAACTTCATTCTAGGGTTGGGTACTGGGGGGTTGAATCTCGATTCTTTCTGAATTTTGAACATTGCGCCTCCATGCGATTCGAAATTTAATGGTGCAAATTCGATTTTTTCGAATTTAAAATTTTTTTTTTTTTATGAAAATTTTAAAATGTTGTTGAGCTCGATATTAAAGAAAATAAGAGGACAACCTTTCCCTTCGATATACCCATATCAACTTCTGGACTCATATTAAACAATTTTGGCTATGAAAAGAACCTCTGCTCCGAGTTTTTCGATCTGACGTTTAAAAAATAAAATATTCCGTGTATACCTGGTGTAATCAACTACAGTTACGTTACTTTGACCACCCTTTTTCAACATTTCTATGCCCCTATTGGACAAGTTATCGATTGTACCAACTTTTCCATCACTGTAGCTAATCGAGCAGCTGACTATATGTGAATACCAAAAAGCGGTAACTCAATTAAGAGGTTAATTGGCTCTATTAAATTTCTATCTGAACTTAGTATAACGCAAATGTGGTGTCACACACAGTGATGGCAAATTTAGTGTGCGAGAAGAAATTGCAGTGTTGCTGTTTTTGCAAATAAAGACGAAATCGATTTTTTTATAGACCAAAATATTTTTTATAGAATATTTTATCCGAATTTGAACACCACAAAGTACGATTAAATAAATTCGCCATTTTGGTAAGGTTCGAATATCGAATTTTTTAATCTTGCACTCATTTGATACAAGCTAAAAAAGGGTTTCGATTTTGCAAGTCGTGAGCAAATTGGAATAAGTTTTGAACGAGCGTTGGAATTTGTTGGGCATATTTCCTTTAAGAACTGTGGATGTTTAATTTCTTTGGGTTTCCGACTTTTTGAGTTTTTTATTATTGTCTGCAATTTTTTCTCCGCACTGGCCCGACAAAAAATTTTCTTGTCAAAGCATCATCATTCTTTGTTCAACGTCATTGGCTTTTCAATGATTAATATTCAGATTTTTTACTTTTAATTAATTTTCTCTTGTTATCTACTACTTACTTCATTTTAGCACAATGCACAAAGCTACTTTCTTATACTATTTTACTTTGTTCTAAATATCGCCTTTAACAGCCGAATGTGGGTGTGTGAGAGTGAAAGCAAACACCTCGAAGCTCTTTGAAATACTATGTCATTCGAAGCATTGTGTGTTGCTTTAATTTCCCTACTAATTTTTTTGTTTTGAATATTTCCACTCTCTCTTCCACCAAAGTTATGAGCTTCCTCTCAACTACTCTTTCAGGAAATTTAGCTTCAACTTACTTTCTGCGCGTTTCACAACCGCGTTGTCAATAAGATTTCATTTTTCTCAAAAGATTATTTACTTAGCTTTCAAGAAAATTTTGGTAGTAAATCAATCTTAGTTACTTATGTAGTCCCACATGTGCTAGTTTTGTGGTTGCATTCAATCATTTTAAAACTCCCTTCATTTTGCCGGTACTTACGTACTGAAATACATTCTCACCCTCTTTAGTAGCCAAATATTTTTTAAATTTAAGAGAAAAATCTACTTTCCGCTTATGTAATTGAATTTTCTCTGTTAGCAATATGTCATTGCTGAAGTCCGAAAATTTCATTACGAAGAAGATTTGCGAAAGTTTGTACAAGCACGTAAAATATACCAGTATGAGTTAATGTATATGAGTGTGTGTGTGTGTGTGTGTGTGCGTGGAGTGTATGTGACTTTGATAAGACATGTGTGGTACATGAGGAAACTGATAAATTGTGAAAGGAAGAACAAAATGTATACAGAAAGAAGGCAAAAATAAAAAAAAGCTTGTTAAAAATCTTTTGTTTTTATTGAAGATTGAATACAAATAATATGATGGAAGAAGAGCAAGAATGAAAGAAATAGAATATTTAAGTGAGAGGAATTTAATAAAAATAATTCTGGAATGGAAGCAGTAGATAAAGTATGTATGTATGTATGTACGAGTAAAGGAAATCTGCTGCTTGCGACATATATTAAAAAGTACATAACACTAGCTTTTAGTGAGAAGCTTCTAAGTCCTCTTTTTCTGAAAACTGATACATTTATGTACATACATATTAGGCTAGAAAAATTAAAAATACTTGAAGAAAATTACTAATAAGAAGTATTTCTCTTCTTCTTAAAAGCTAAAAAGTTACTGAGCAAGTAAAAAGGAATGGAACACAAGTTTTTCATATGAAGCGAAATTAAACGGTTTGTAGTAAAAGTGAAAAAAGCTGTTAGTACCAGATATTCATGAAATTTGACGTGAAAATATCTGTGTCCTGAACATGCCTCCAACTAGACCCGAAATGGTCCCAAAAAATCCTTAAATGATCCAGAAAATATCCTCAACTAATACCGAACTAGCCCCTAAATCAGCTCGAACTAGACGCGAAAAAGGCTTGAACTAGTGTCGAACTAGCGCCGTAAAAAGTTCCGAGCTAGTCTCGAAATTAACCCAAAAAAATGTTTCGAACTACTTTTTTGCTGGGTTAACTGTCTTTACGGACAGGTCGAAGATGTAATGCGGAGTTGGTGCAGGGTTTTTCATTGAGCAACCAGACTATGCATACGTTTTCCAGGCCGAAACGTTTGCAATTCAGAAGGCAGTAAGTTACATCAAAGAAAATTTTTGCCGCGATAACGCAGGTGAATATCTTCTCGGATAGTCAAGCGGCCATCCAGGTACTCCCTTCTGGCTCTTGTTAGTTCTCTACTAGTGGATTACTGTGGGATAGGGCTGGCCTGTGTTTCTCATTAATACGAAATTACACTACTATAGGTCCCGGAGCATAGCGACATTTACGGTAACGAGGCAGCGGACGAAATAGCAAGTGTCGGTTCCGCACTGAATATGTACCACGCGATGGACATGGCGTCTCGCTCAAGGAGATCAAAGCGAAAATTATCGAAATGTATCAATCGGAGGCCAAGCAGAGGTAGAGCTATACAGGATCCTATGGAATTTCCCGGCAGTTCTCGACGGCCTAAGACCCACTTAAAACCAAAGCTCTCTTAGAAATGAGCAAAAATGATACCTACAAATTTGCTGCAGTATGCACAGGGCTCTGAGCTTTGGAGTACATGCCGAAAAGATTGGATTGCCCTACAATAGGTACTGGCGCAGTTGCGATGATCCGGGCTCAAAAGGGACAATCGAACACTTTCTATACGAAACCCGCCAATTGCTTGTCACCAGCGTGACAATTTACTTAAACCAATCAACCTCGCCAAAGCTGTGCAGCTTAAGAGAAAGTGCTGAGTTAACTTTGCCGCAGTAAGCATCTCGTGTCATATTAATACTTCCACCATAATTGAGAATTGCGGCTTTGTCAATCTAAGAAGGTGCTTTGACACCTGCGGTTTGAGAAACCGTGTAGTTGCTTTCGCACACCATTCCAGCATCCGCTGATCTGACATGAGTCCCATCTGTCCAAGAGCAGTGCGCATTTTAGCAAAGGTTACACCCTCACCCTCTTGTGCTTTTTAGACCGCCTTGAGCGTGCCTTTTCCTGCAGCGCAGTTTTCAGTAGTAACACCATGTCCTGATATCCATAAAACTGTAACAAGGAAATACCAAGACGCGACTAGCTTACTTACTAGCTTTGAACAAACCGCGGACGAGCTCAAATTTCTGATGGTCAATTGGCTATGAGAGTAGGTGTCTTCCTTCCTTACCGACGTCGCGTAGTCGTACATCCAATCGACTTCGTCCTCCATTGCGGCTATTTGTAATGGAAAATTGGTGTAGTATTCTTTAACCTCAAAGCTGTATAGAAGCCCTAATGCATCCTTCATTCGCGGAGGATATATTATACTTCCTAGTGAATAAGACGAGGTCCGCCATACTATGATTTATAGGCAAGTCCGTGATTCACTGACCACTTAGTCACCAGGTTCAAATACCTAACCAAAACTGGTTAAAACAAGGCAAGTCTATTATTTCTGCCACCAGTGTATAATACGTATAGTTTTATACTTTGGACACTTTGCTAAAATATATTAAGGTTTATTTGGTTGAAAGTCACTTACGCATTAGTATTGAAAATAAATAAAAATGTTTGAAAAAAGCGCGATATTATTAAATTTTTTTTTGCATTCTTTTGGCGTAAAACCTTTCGTGTGCCACAATGTCAGGTATCCAATCGGACGTTTGCCTACTTTGAGGCGTCTTATAAAAATTTATATTTTTAGAACCACTACATGCTTTCTTATTCAGCTTACGCAACAATCCAACACTGCATTCGTCCCACGTGTGCCATATCAATCGAAGTGGCAACACTAATTCCTTAACTGTCAATCATGCTGTCAATTTGGCAAAAACGGTACTGCTAAGGAAGTCACAATCGCAACACAAACATATCAAGTACGTGCGCGTGAATGTGTGGAAAAAAGAAAAAAGTTTACGTGTGTGTTGCGCAAATAACTACATACCAAATGCGCTGATCTATACCTGGCGGATGTGCTCATACAACTTATGTCAGTTGCACGTTGGTGCGTCTGTCAAATTTAATTTACCCTCAAAAATGTGCGTAGCTGCAGTGCGTGGAAGCAAAACAAAAGCAAGGCAAGACGAGTAGGTGCTATGTATAAAGGGAAAAAGTGTAAATGGAAGTAGAGATTCCATTCCATTTAAAAACTCTTTAAGAATGAGCATATCATTAAGGACGTAATAAGTTTGGTTGAATTCCATAAGTTTTTATTTTTGATATTATGGCGGCACTGGTAAACCCAGCCTAAGTTGGTTAGACCACTGTTTTTCATCAAACTCGACTAACGTTAGGCCTAGGAAACTTGTACCAAAATTGATGTTAGCTGAGTGGGTTTATGTGACCAGATGTCCAGACCTTACTGGCCCAGAGTAGCGCAAGTTTTCCATGGCAGCTGGGGCATTTATGTGGCGAGAATCACTGCAAGTAATGACGAGGAAACTCTGCCTTTAGCAAGTGTCTGCTTGGATGCTCCTTGCTTAGCATTATATACATAGGTTGTGCTGTCTGGAAGCATTGGGTCCTCACTATGCAGGCGCTGTTCAGGCGACATTAGAAGGCATTCTATCGTAGCTGTGCGGCTCTGTGACAATTGCTGTTGAGTGCGAGGAGAAGGAGGGCAAATATAAAAGATAACCCCAAGAATTTTCGGGTTATGTACCGTTTGTGCAGGTGGTAAAGGAGTCGCTGTTGATTTCGCCGAGGAGAAGGTTAGGCTTCGTCCAATGAATAAGTGAGAAATTTTGTACACAAGTCATTGATTCCATTGCCGGATGCTTATATCGAACAATCGGCAGAGTATGAGATCTGGGAAGCTCCACAAGTATTTTATCCTAAGTATTAGGTAGATTCATATGTTTCCGGGATGAGAGTTCCGTAAGTAATCTCAAGCTCATTAAGGCACTCGTATACAACCAAACTAAAGAGTTAACCGAAGCTCTTTGCCTAAGACAATAATCGTTCATACCATGTATCAAGTACAAACATGGCGCCCTTACTCTGGATGAACAGCATAACTAAAAAATTGGATAATGCGAGACGATTGGCTTGGGATTATTCTTTTTGTTTTATAGTTCATTCGTCCTTGAGTAGATATACCTAAGTACAAACCGTTTTTGGCCAAGGACTTAGCTGTGATTTTATTGCCAAAGATTCAATTCTTACTAATGAATATTTTGACAGATCTCGTTGAAAGTCAAAATCACTTGAAGTTTACAAAGTCACCAACACAGTCGTCGGCATATTATTGATGTTTTATTCATGACTAAGCTAATTAATTAGATGGTGCTTGTCTGACGCAGTCTGACGCCTAAGCGATTTTGGCTTAGTCATATTCGGTAGTCGTTTCTCTTCTATGGTAACTGATGTCAATTGGAAATGGCAGAGAAGGCTTTCCTCTTCTTATGCTACCACCACTGGGTTCTGCGTTTAATACCGCATGACTGAGGCTGCAAAGCCGCTAAATTTTAATTCTTTATATCCATGCCATCTTACAACTTGTTGTTCTATTGTCATCAGTACTCGCCAGCGTCAACGTGTAAAGATCATCATTTCTTTGATTGTTCCAAGGGTCCCCTCTTCAGATGTCATTGTCAATGCTTCTGTCCGTGCTGGTAGGACACGATGAGTAATTTATGCGGTGTAGTTTGGTACGATGGTAGAGACTTTACCTCTAATTTTGCAACTCAGTGCGACATATCACTTGGTGCAAGTGGGGTTCTGCATTGGATTTCGAGGCTGATATGATCGGTGTCAATAATGGTTTCCCAGAAAACATTGTCATCAACTTTTCGAAGCTATAACTTATACTTGGAGAAGGCAGAATAGACATTGCGTCGGTTAAGGCCGATGATATCGATGTCATCTACGCCGTTATACACAGCCGTATTAGTTTCGCGGGGATACCAACTTATTTAGACCTCGAGCCGTATAGGCAGTTCCTGCTCGTACTATCAAAAGCGACCTTGAAACTCAAAAAATAAATGGTGAGTGGCGATCTACTTCTTGCGGGTCTTTTTCGTATGGTGAATACCTGGGCTATGGTGAATTTTCCATAACTAAAGCCACACTAATACGGTCTAATCTGTTCGCTGACAATAGGCTGTAGCCTTGCACGCTCGATAAGACCTTCTAAACCATATAAAGAAGGCGCATGTAAGAGTGGCAATCTTCTTGAGGATTGGTTTCAGTGTCGTCAGGCATGCGCTCTTCCGACCATATCCTGCATAAGAGTTGATGCCTGCACCTTGTCAGCTTCTCGCCTGCGTATGTACTTTAATATTTAGCTCCTTTCTCACGTTCCCACGACATTCGTTCGTCTACATAACCAGAGCGAATCAGTCCCATATCTGGCCAAAACATCAAAAATTTTTGACCTTTCCGTATAATTTTTTTTTTTTTTTTAATTGGATTTTAGAAATGTGGGTCCAAGCCCGAATAAAAAAAATCATTGGGGTATGTTCATAGTCGACATAAAGTCGACTCTAAAGTGAGTTGCAGTTTCTTGCACATGTCAAAATACTGCTAAATTTAGAGTAAACTTTACTTTGACTATGAGTATGCCCCATTATTTTTGTCAGCCTATGGGAAAATTCGAAAAATTAAAAAAAAAAACCCCAACTAAGTAAAAGTAATATTTTTCCCTGTGACAAATTGCAGATTTTTAAGTTGGCACATTTTTTTTTTTGAGGTCATTAAATTCGATTCTGATAACAGAGTACTGAAATTCAAAACAGTTGTTAAAATATGGCAGATCCAAAATGGCGGATGCTTTCTTATCTTAAGCATTTTTGGAGATAAGCTGCCGCCACTTATTGAATTAGCCATTTTGAATTTCGCGATTCTACCATAAGAATTGAATTCAACGTTCCCAAAAATCTGTTTGCCACCTTTAAAATCTTTATTTTACAGATTTTCACCACAAAATATATTTATTTTTTTTTTTTTAATTCGGGCTTAGGTAAACTTTTCTAAAATCCGTTCCAAGAATTAAAAAAAAAAAATATTCATTTGGTAAAACATTTACTCTTCCAAAAATTTTTGAAGAAAATTAGACGAAAATTTCCCCTTGTGCGGTTAGACTAAATACCTCTTCCTTGCCCACGGAATTTTTCACTTTACGAGGAAAAAAAATCGGAATCTCCTATCTTTAAGGAATTTTTTGAAGTTAAGCTCACAGTTTGTTCACCAAAAAATTCTCTTCTTAGTGCACTGGACACAATACTATGCTCCAAAATACTTCAAAGCTATCGCAACAAGTACTAAACGTAGGTGGAACTCAAAAACACACGTAGCTACTCGAATCGCGTTGTATATTTTTGGCTCCAAAAATGATCCACCTTCATCAGTATACTTGTACGGTTGGTTGTGATTTCCATATTCCATCGAAAAAGATGCACGAAAAATTTGTAGACACAGTCGTGTGTATGACGGGGTCTGCTGATATGTCAGCAACACTAGCCAGCCACTGACAGCTAACAACAAATTTTTACAACTTTTTATAAAAGATTTGTACAAATTACTTTATGTATATATTTGCATGTAAATTTGTAATTTCCCTATCATAATGCATTGAATTTTTATGCAAATTTTACTGGACAAAAAAAAATTCAACAGTTTTATTTTCCTTCTCTCTTCTCTGCGCTTTTAATTTTGTGTGTTTCTGATATTTCTTGTGTTTTTTGGCATTTTTGCTCACATTTTTATTTCTGCTTACAGGTAGTTCCGGCTATAAATCATCAGATAAAGACAGGTAAGCTTCCAGCGTAACACACTTTTTTTTTATAAATACACCTGTATATACATATGTTTGTGCTTTTGCGAATAGCTGCATGTGCACTCGCATCCTTTCATCCGTTGCTGCTATGCCATTTTGTTGCAACAGCTGCAATTTGAAATTTACTTAGTGTTTACACAACAGCTACAATGCTTTGGGATAAATTGTTATACATATGTGTGTTAAGGCGGGTCAATTTGTATGGGAGATTTATTTTAAACTATGCGCGCATATGTAGCACAGTAGGATTCTACGTATAATTCTTAACAAATTTGCCGCAGAAACTAGGAGGTAAATCAATTTGGACTTTGCCAAATTGCGAAAATAGGTTGCTTAGCATTTTGCTGTAGGGTCGTAAAAAAAGGTGCTTAAATTTTGTATAAAAATATGCTGTAAGAGCTCTTTTGGTATGAGGAATCCATTTCTGCACTTAGCTTTTTCTTAAAACCTCCACCAGATGGCGCAACGGTGAAAATTTTCATATTTTGTTAGAAACTTAGACAAAAAAAATGACATGCCCTAATGTGTGTATGTAGTTATAGTTATGTGCATGAACACGTTGCAAAAATCTACTCATATGGTCTCCAAAAACTGTAGTAGAAAATATTAGATATTCACAACAAAGTACATATCGTGCCATTTTTGCTTTGACCACTTAAATATATCTATGCAATACACTTAGAATTATTTTACAAATTTTGCGAAACTATTTTGTTTCATTAGGACCTAACATGAGGCATTCAGGGCCAAAGTAGCCCTACTGACATTTCAAACAAAGTTCTAGTATCAAAACGGTAATAGCCCGAGGCACGCCCTTTCAGTTTTCTTTCACTATAATATGCAGGATAGGAAAAGTAGCGTGATGCAGGGAAGATACCGGTATTAACAAGTAAGCAAAAAACAACAGCAAAAAACAAAAGTGACTTTAATTCTCATATAAAACTTTAAGATTATCGATAATTTCTTTATGATCCAATGATCGTATTTAAACCAAATTAATATGGGACCACCTATGAGGTAACACCTTTGCTTTAAAAACAATTATAGAAATCGGTTAACGTGTTCCAAAGTTATGTGGTAACACACATAAAAAAAAAATAAAAATAAATAAATAATTCCGAAAAACTGATAGCCTTCTCCATTTTGTGAAGTCGGTTAAAAATTGCCTAAATTTCTGATTCACTAGCTTAAGAGGCCTTTTTTGGTAGAAACTTCCTACTAATAATAGCAGTTTGCGAACGGGCAAACGGGCTCCCTGCCTTTGTTCCCAAACTGGGCAGCTTACTGGTCACAATCAACTATTATTTCAGATGTACCGAATGTGTGTGATCTTTAGAAACAGGTGGCGTGCTTTAATGGACTCGTCCGAAATTGGTTACAGTGCCAATCCAGAATAACACTTTGGAACATATTCTTTGTTATTGTTCGGCCTTGGCCAGCCAAAACTTACTTTATTTAAAAGCTCCTATGACCGAATACTTTGTAATACATAAGTTATTTAACTACCATGTCGCTTTCAGGATTCATTTAGGAGCCGAAAGTATCTTGAGATTTTTGGATTAGGGTCTCTTTTTAAAAGGACAAATATACTCCAGGTCGCAGTGTCTATTGTTCGGCTACACCCAAGTACTACTAAAAAAACTAAGTAAGTTCATAGTACTAAGCGAAGCCAAGTTTCGTACCACCAGCAATACAGTTACACCTAGGTGAAAAACGCCATTCTGATACTATAATATGGACTATTTTGTTGAGGGAGCCATTGGTATACAAGCCTTATCCTCTTATCTCGCCTAAACGCTCCCTGTATCTATTTGCGACACTTCAAGCTTTTAGGTGGACAGCAATAGGGGCTGGTGGTGGTGGTTTGATCACCGCTTTGGCAGACAGCCTAGTTGAGCAAGTGAATCTAGCGGCCCTAAGCAGACGATTCATCATTACCGAGGTTCCCTGGATAGTCAACCAACTGTCAGCGGGAATTTTCGGACGATTCCACCGTGTATCTAACTGTTACCACTATCGTTTTGATCGCCAGCTCACTCGGCTGTCTCTGTCCCCATTTTTGTGGTGCGCCAAGCTGCCAGCGCGCTAGTATATAAAGCGGTGTGTCGACTTTAAAACATTGAAATACAGTATTTCTTTCGACGGTGGATTAACTGAGTGTTACCGAACAGCCTTTGACCAAACACTCGTGAAAGTCTTGCTGCTTCAGTAATGCATTTAAGGCATCAGTAAGTGTAGAGAAAAGGGCTCGCTTATCGAGCGATTCGTGCTTCTTCGTATCCTTTGCAAACTTGATACTACACCAAGACTTCACAGAGTTGGAAAACTGAAAGTTTGTTGTTGTTAAACTCTATCGAAGGCTTTCGAAAGAGCTATATAAAAACAATCGACATAATTGCCAGATAGCAAAGTAGTCCTCAGTAAAAACAGCAAAATTTGTCACGACTTAGCCTCAATCATTTCAGATTTTCACTACGCATCTGCTAGTAATCCAATTTAGGATTGATTGAAGTGATTTACTTAATTTTGCCAAATTTCTTCAAGCGGTTATATGGCAATCAGTCACCTACGTGAATGTATCTTTTCAACCTCTGGCAAATATTAGAGAATATTTATTGATTGCAAAATTTCTTCTGCGTCAAGAATGCAATGCCAACAAAACATTTACATACATACATATGTATGTATGTAGTATGCTCGTATGTAGAATAAAATATTTCCCATTCATTACAATTATCCCTGGGCATACAATGCTTATATTTAGGTATGTTTTAAAAGTAGATATATGTATGTACATATGTGAACCAAAATCCTACGCCACAATCACCTAAGGTAAAATCCATTTTCGACTTCAAACAAATCTAATGAATTTAGCACACTGATTATGATGCTTTCCGAATTATTTATGTACTCATACAAATTTTGACATATAAATAAATGCTCTTTAACTCTGTGTATCTGTAAATTACTTGATACAGATTTAGGTATGTATTAGGGTGGTCATTAGCATCATGGGGTACACCTTTATTTTGTTCTACGCACAAAATATAGGCATCCAAGTACATTTCGAAATTTACAAAAAAATAGGAGTCGCTGCCACCATTTGAAAAAAAAAATTTACTGTTTTAAATCGCAAAATTTCGATCAAAGTTTTGATTTGGACCAGCAAGTTTATGTATTTATATGAATAAGTTTCAATAATATATCAAATTTATATAATTTCAAGTCAATATTTTGTCGAATTTTTCCGATTACATTTTTTTTTTGTTTTTAAACCCTGGTAGCGGCGACTCCTAAAGATTTGTTTAAAATTTTGAAATTTTCTTGTGTGTCTTTATTTTTTACACAGGACAAAATAAAGGGTTGTCCCATACAAAATTTAGCTTTTTTTATTTGTTTTAAGGACCACCCTAATATGTATGTATGTGTGGTAGTATGTAACTCTGGTCTTGTTATGTAAGGCTCAACTTATTGGAATTTCAATCAGAACACAATCATTACGAAAATTGTTATTACGAATCTATATAATACAACAACAACTGATTATTTGGTCATACATAGTAACCAATCTGCTTTTGGTAAATAATCAAACTCATGTATATATATACAGGTGAACACACACACATACTTGCATAGGTATATCCATATGTAGGACCTAAGGTTAAATTTCGGCAATGTAGACACTTTTGTCATTTACGCCACAACCGTTACACTCATTTGCAATTCAATTTATTCTGAGATATTGCATTGTTCGGTTTCTATAGTTGCGACACTTTTGTTATTGACACTTTTTGTGTTAACATGTTGTCTGGAAGCTTTTTGACTTAGTTTGCTAATTAGATCAGAGCTTACCTTTTGTGATAACAAAACATATATTATTTAAATGGGTAATTTCCAAACACAGTGTACATGGCAATTATTTTTTATATATTTTTTAAGATTGGTAAATTTCTTTTAGTAATGCACGTTTATTAAGGATTAACAATAGATAAAATGTCTTGCAATATTTAATTGGATAATCAGGAAACATAGATAAGTTAGTATGCAAGTGGCGGATTAATGAAAGGATGTACATACAATACGTTTTTTGTAAATATATTTCAAGGCTTGACGGGAAAAGAGTTGCAGATTTTTTAAAATACCACTCGGATATGTACGTATGTATGTATTTTATGGCTAAACAATTTGCTCTATCGATCTTCTTGTCCCTAACACCCCGTTGTGACACTTAGCCTTCAAATGTAAGTTCATACCACGCTAATGTACCACCCTAATGTTAGAAAATTAAAACTCATAAAAAAAACATTCCATTTTTGATAAGGCAATATATTTATTACTCTAGTAGAATAAAAAAAAAATTTTTTTTTTTTTTTTCTGAATTTCGTGAAAAACTCCTTCTCTCACTTTAAAGTCCAATTTCGAGCCGCCTTTGAAGATGTCAGTACTATTACGTGCAATGCAGGAACTATATCCCGACTCCTTCTTTCTTTGAATATCTGGAGCACCTTGATCTGTACAATCCTCCCAGTGAAATATCTGTCTTAACCGAAGACTGGCAGAGATTGGGAACTCTTGTTTTAGTGCATCATTTGGCGTTGGTCATTGGAGGATTTGTGGATTAAGGAACCGAAACAATTCTCACCTCCATCTTCTTCTTTTTTATTGGCGCTAAAACCGCCTAAGCGATTTTTCTGTGCCAACTGACGCCAATTGGAAATGCCAAATGAAGCCAAGTCCTTCTCCACCTGGTCTTTCCAACGCAGAGGAGGCCTTCCTCTTCCTCTGTTATCAGCATCTCGACCCGCGTTGAATACTTTCGGAGCTGGAGCGTTTCTATACATTCTACACGAACGACGGCTCATCGTTATATCGTCTGCGGCATTCGCCATTGTGAACGCGCAAAGGCCCATAAATCTTGCGCAGAATCTTTCTCTCAAAAACTCCAAGAACTGCTTCATCAGATGTCCATGCATCCGCGCCACACACCACCACAGCCATGATGTAAATAAATTTAAAACAAGCCTTGAAAGTAGCCTAATTAATTGTAAGCCTCCAAATTCAAGAACTGGTTATAGCCGTGATATTGAAAATAAAATGGGTGAAAAGTAAGAATTCGTCATTTCGAATTTAAGATGTTTTTTCGTAAAATTCGTTTCTATTTCTCTATATCGGCCGCTAAATTAAAAGCATTCACCTACCTACATACATATGTATAGGGTGAAGGGTCACACTGAATAGAGCAAAAATCAGAGCAAAAACTCGGTCAAACGCATAAAGAGCGTATGTGAGCGTGAAATATTTATGAGCTCTTTTTTAAATGCGCTAATACAGCGATGGACAGAGGGAGCTTTTACTCAGAACGCGCCTATACAAATTGTATAAAAAGCTTAAAAGAGCTTTGCCCGCGGGCAAGGCAGCGCCCATAACCGCTTTAGTACCATCTTTGTTCTATCCCGTCCAATTGAATTATTTGTATGTATTGTTCATTCTTTAAAGTTTTTCTTACTTAGGACCACATGACCCGTTTTCGATATTTTTTTTATCGGAAAGATAGTACTTCAGGGGTGGTCCCATACTAACTTGGTTTAGTTCCGCTGAAAGGCTCACGAAGAAAATAACGGTACTCCTTATATTGTATATGAGCATTAAAGTCGGTTGTGCCTTTTTGTTTACAAATTACTTGTTTCGTATTTTTTCGTACCACACTGCAGCTTAAATAAAAGCTCTTAAGCTCTTCCCCATTACATTTTTTCCCCTTATTTCATTGTGTTGCCAATTGTCGGCTAAAGTTTTTGTCATCAAGTCTTGCGATTTGCGCGCATTTGGCTTGAGGGTTGACTGCATTAACCAACACACACACACACACACACACACGCACACAATTCGCAACCAAACTAATCAACGTTTTTTTAATCTTCTTATTCTCTTTCTTTTCTATTTTCTTTCATACGTTCACGTCTTCGTTTTCGTGTGTCTTCGCATCACGTACGTGGCTGTGGCGTTGTAGTGAAAAAGCGGATTTGAAATCACGTTCGGACAGTACTAGTGGGCCACAGGGTGATTCCATTTATACCACGCCAGCTGGCTTTCATCATCATCAGCAGCAACAACAACAACAACAGCAGCAACATCACCACCACCAACAACAACAACAACAACAAGGCCAACAACAGCAACCGCATCATCATTTGCAATCCGCACACGGATCACCGGAAGCAATGAAGGTACGCATGGCTGCAATGATATTACAGCCGCCAACTAGGGTCTAGCAGGCAATTAATAATAATAATAATATGAATAATATAAATCATGCGAATCATAATAATAATATAAATAATGGTAGTAATGATGCCACGAATGCCACTACACCAACAACTACAATAACATTACCAACAACTACTACTACTCCAACAACTATTAGTTTAATAACAATAGCTACAGCCACAACAGCAACAACAACAACCATGACAAATAATATAGGTAGCGTTAGTAGTAACAACAACACTTTACATAATAATAACAAGAATAACAATAACAATCAGACTACATTGCAAACAAATAACACAACGCCAAATACATTAACCACCCCAGCCGCGCCTGATGCTGCAGCTGCCGTGAACCTAGACGGGAAAGTGATTGCGAGCGCAGCGGACACGGGCGCGGTAAACAAACCGGACGCACACGTAGCGGACAGCGATGCAAATGACAGCAGCGAAAGCGCCGCCAATGACACAGACAGTGACAACAACACCGACAATGATAACAATGATGTGGACAATTGTGACAAATTTATGACCAAAGGCAACAGCAAACCCAAACTGAAAGGCGGCTGTCAAAACGTTGACGCGAACAGAGATAAAGACTTGAGCGAAAGCGCTAATAAGGAGAAAACCAAAACCCATGCAACAAGCACAAAAACTAACGCTATAAGGCAACACTGCCAACAGCAACAACAACAGACTGCTACAACAAAAACTGCAACAAGTATGACAGTAGCGCAGAGTAGCAGCGCGCCACATGAACAAAATGAAACGAATAGCAAAAGCACCAACGAGTCGATTAGCGACAGCAGCAACAATAAAAATAAATGCAAAAGTAACAGCACTAGCACCAGCATCGGTGATGGTAGTAACGGTAGTGGTAACGGTAAGGCCTACTCCAATTACACGCCCGAACACAATCTGACAAATAATATAGACTATAACAAATATAACGCAAGCGGTAAACAGCTACATTTAAACATAACCGAACCGCATACGCACACAATCACCGACGATAAGCTGCTCAATACGCGCACACATCAAAAGTTGCGTCATAGTCAGCGTCGTTTGCGCACCAAAGCGCTGCTCGACAGTCTGCCACAAAGACTGCGTACGCTTGCGGGCACTGAGCAAAGGGTGGAGGCGACAAATTCCGCCATCACCTGCGATGAACTGCTTGCGGGTAGCAGTGAATTGTTGCAAAAGATGAGCATCAATAATCCTTTTTACCGCTTTCGCAAGCAATCCACCTCACTGAAAGAGATGCGCGCTGAGGCGTGTGCCGAGCGCAGCTTACGCAAAGCACGCTCTGATACAGATATATTTAGCTGGCAACTGACGAACGAAAATCAGGCGCCGAAGAGTGAGGGTATGACAAGTGTGGTGCATGAGCGCTTTGCGCGCGCAATGTTTGGCGGCATGGGTAACGGACGGGCGCGCATGGGTAGGGGCGCACTGTATAATGCGCCACAAAAGCATGGTGAAACTGCTGTACAGCTGACTGCAATAGATGGTAGTGTTGTAGTTGTATTAGATAGTAAGCATCCTAGTGTAGTAAGTAAGCCTAAATCTTTGAGTAGTCTTGAAGAGTTGCTCGATGCAAGCATTGCGAATGATGGCCATGGCTCACGCGGTTTTATGCTGGACGCTGTCGCCGCCGAACGCGCATTTGCCGACACAACCACTGAAACGGATAGCAGCACCGTCATCACTAATCCCTTCTCCATCTTTCATGACGACGATGTGCTTATGCTGAACGTGGACGCGCGTCTACGCGCAGCCTCAAGCGCTTCACAACAACAGAGATCATTGAAAAAGCGTCAGCGCTCTGAGCGATCTATACGGCGTCTATGCGATGCTGGCATTGATGCAGCGAGCACTAAGCGCGCGCCAGTCAATTATCAAACGGGTATAAGTGCGCGTCAACATTACTTGAATGGCATACCCGTAAGTCGCTTTGAGCGGCAAGACTTTGTTAGCACCGCTGCTGCCATGACTTTGAGGGAGGCAACAAAATCGCACAAACTCAAACCGAAACTCGTCTTCAAGAATCTCTCGCTGCGCAAGATACACAAGTCAGCAAGCGGTTTGCCGGCAACTTCGCACACCATCACAACTAACACCTCTGATGCTGTTGGAAATTTGAACGCACTACCGCAAATGAAGAAGCTCAAAATAAGCTATCCAAATCGCACGCAAAGCATACATAGCGCGCTCGATGTCAGTTCAAGCGCGCAACTCAGCGTTGGGCTTGTGAGTCCAGGTGGCGCTAGCGGCGCGACAAAGCATTCCTATTTCGAACGCTTGCAAGCGAAAACGCGTCAGGGTCTGCAGAAGCTACGCGATAAATGCCGCAACTTCAAACAAGCCGCTGGGCACCATCAACACACCGGCACCAGCAGGGGTTTCAGCACGCTGGCCAAGGATGACAGCTTTCGCTTTATAGGCGATCGTGCGCGCATCAGCAGCTATGAATCCAAATGCGCCGCACTTAATGGCAGCAATGGTCGCCAACAGGCCACCATCTACAAGAGTTACAAGTCTGAAATAGATCTTTCGAAGAATCTACATTACTTGGACGCCTATTTGGAGGAGAATTTCGACCAACAGCTACGCAGCACCAAGCAATCGGCAAATTCAGTGGGACGTGTGAGCGCCAGCCGCTTGCAGCGACAAAAGCTGTTGGATGGCGGCGAGACGCAGCAAAGCGGCGAGTTGCCAAAATATGCAAAGGTGCAGGGGGGACGCGCACATAAGCGTAGTTTCTCGGCGGCACAGAAACAGACGACAATCACCGAGCAGCGAGCTGCCGCGCTAGCAACAACCACCAACAACTACGAGAATGTCGGCACGCTGCCAATAGCAAGACGCGGCTGCTCAGACTCACTCAGCAGCTCAGACTACGCCTCGGTCTTCAGCGGGCCTACGCTGGCAGTCGAGCCGGCCACGCCCAGTTCAGTTGGAGCAACTGAGACGATCACACCCTCACTGATGGATGATGCAAGTAGCAGCGCTGGCTTGCGTTACGAGCATCCAAAGATGTCACAGTATTTCTTCAACAAACTCGATTTAGAAGGCTCGGCAGATCTCTTGCTGGCGGCGCAGGCTGGGCATGGCAGCATTGAGGCAGCTAGCGGCTTCTTCAACACCTGCAGCGAAGATGATTTGGTTGATGAAGACAGCGAGTTCGGTGAGGCAGGTGGCGGTGGGGGCGCTGGTGGCGATGCGGCATTGCTGGTTGATTACAGACGCGCCGCCAATATGGATGATGGCATACGCATACTTGTCAACGAAGTGGAAGACACAGATTTTCAGCAAGAACTCGAACGTCAGCTGGCGTCAACGAAGCAGCGGCGCACGACGAACGCAACGACTGATTGGTATCAACAGCAACATCCACCAAATCTAGATAGCACTGATGAGCGCAATTTCCTTCTGGGGTATAATGAGAATTTAGCCGAAAGCCATTTCTATCGTTCACTCAATCAGCATTTGCAGCAGCAACAGAAGCAACGACAAAGGGATTTGTATTTTGATGTCAACGCCGATTTAGATGAGCATGACGACGACGATGAGGAAGAAAATGGCATTGGCGCGGCCATAGCAAATGGGTTGGTGAGCGAGGGCGACGCTGATAAGGATATTCATTACGAAAGCTACTTAGAACATTTTTATCGCGCGAGGAGTGGCCACCAGACGCGCAAAGCGAACTCTATCGGCTATGATGACGAACGTGTCGAGGATGATGCTGAAGGTGGTTACGTTACACGTAGCGCGTTCAGGCGCACAGCGCGCGGCAGGAAGGCGGGCGGAAGCGCATTTGAATTACGCCACAGTGCATTGCTGCTACTTGGCGAACATTTAAACAAGAATACGGATCGTAATAAGGAGGCAGTAGATATGGCCTCCGACAATAGTCGCGCCGCTTATTACGCGCGACAATTTTACGGTTTTGGCGGTGACATAGACGTGATTGCAGCAGAGGAAGCCGGCACGAGTGGCGCGGATGTTGATAGGATTAAACTGCCAGCATCAACAAATAAATTGCCAGCGCTCACGCCTCTGAGTGGTAATTTAGCGGTGAAAGGCAGACAACATGATACAACAGCGGCGTTTGCACGGGAACCAAGCGAACGCTTCAAAGCTACAACGCAATCGAGAGTTGATGCTACAGCAAATTTGCTGGCTACAACAACAGGCACAAACATCGCGCCAGACGAATTCAACACCGCATACCAGTCCTCGCCAGCAGAAGCAGCTTTATTGAGAGAGAAATTCGCCATACCAAGCACACACTACATGTCTACAAGCACCAAAGATAACATTGACGCGGCGCGTGTTTACAATGAAGGCGCAACAAAAAATTACACAGCTGCGCTAACAACGATTTCCGCGCGCCACCTTCCAGTAGCCGCAACAACACCAACAAATTTGCTACACCAAACCAGTGGTAATGCAAGAGCAAGCGCTTATTTGCAACAGCAGCAGCGTGACCGACAGCAGCACCAACAACAACTTCAGTTGACACCAGCACCAGCTGCGTCTAGCGCCGCCTTGTTTATTGAGGGTAGCAAACATAGCGGAAAATCCGGGCATCACATGGAGGCGTTGTCCAGCAGCGCGAATAATCGTTACATGTTGGACAACATGCGTCGACATTACCAACAACAACAAAAACAGCATCAACAACAAAAATCCACAAACTCCGTCAGTTCGTCGCTCTCGCTATCGACTTCTTCCTCGTCCAATTCGTCCGTCTCACAGCCGGTCGCCTATAACCAGCAACAGCCATTGCTACTGCCCACCAATACAGCAAATACGCATACGAAATACATACAACCGCAACAACAGCAACTACCACCACTTGCCACCTATCATACGCGTCGCAGTTCAACTGCCTCAAACGCTTCATCCTCCGACAATTTCGACTCGTTCATTGCAGTGCGTAGCGCACAAACTCCAAGTGGTGGCGCAGAGCTGGCTTCACCGGTGGCCATTGCTGCCCTGCAGCCTGATTATGCTGTTAGTACAAAACTTTCGAGTAGCAACAACAGCGCTGGCGTATACCAACAACGTCAACAATTGCTCGCAAACGCACACACGCGCGCACAGACGGCGGCGCATTATCCCACCTCGCCGTCAAGCGGCGGTAGTAGCAGCACTGTGCCACTCATTAACGCGCTCAACTATTATGGCACAGGTGGTGGTGGTGGCAGCGGAATATCCGATAGCGCACACCCCACCTACGCCTCATCAACAGCTTCGGCATCGGCATCGGCATCCGCATCTTCATCCTCATCCTCTTCGTCGACTAATCATCGATATGCGCTGACCGCAAATGCTTCTGCGGTCGCTAGTAATAACTACGCATTGCTCGCGCAAATGCATTACGGCAATAAAGGAAGCGGTACAAATTCGGTTGCGATAGCGGCTGATGCAGCTAAAGCGGATAGCGCTAATCCATTAATATCACCGTCATATGCCAGCGAGCGTAAGCCATTCATACTCGAATATGAGTGTTAGCGCAGAATTGTGGGAACGATGCGCGCAGTGGGCGGACGGTGAGCGTTTGGGAATAATGTGAGTGGTGAGAGTGAGTTGTAGAGTGTAGCTGGGGAGGGGAAGAGAGAGCAGCAATTTATATAGCGGATCAGTAACATTCCCAAAAACGTAGAGGGATTTTTTTGCAAAACGAGTTGCTATTAAGTTTTTTTGCGATGCTATTCGAAGTCATGTCAGGAATGGCAGTTATTTTTTCACCACACCAACTAAAAATTTCCTGCAGCAAGAACCGCTGTTCGATATTTTCGTATTAATGTGTAATACCTTTTGCTTGCGTAAATAAATACAGTTCATAGTGAACATAATGGTACATTCCCACTGTAGAAATTGTGATTATCATGACAGTTGTCTTTATGGTGAGTTTTTTCTTGACATGAGAATACGTTTCCATATACGTTTGATATACGTTGAATATACGTTTCCATAACAATTTACAGCCATGGAATGCTTTCCCTATCAAAAAATTGTATACAAGTAAATTTTCCCAACTTTTCTGGCAATGTGTGGATTTCGCATGACAAAGTATCAAACCAATTTTCGATAACTACAATTGAAGTGAAGCGTACTGCCGCAGGGGCGTTGTGCATTGACCGAAGCAAGAAGTAGTTTGACGGTGCAAAGTCCGGTCTATAAGGCGGGTGGGTGGGCTAGGACTTCCCATCGAGTACCATCGTGATGGTGTAATATCAATGACTCTAGTCTGGTTGCCCATTTTGGCCGTTCGTCCGCAATCGCTCCCTTCAATCTCATCAGTTGTTGTCTGCAGAGAGCGCCGACGTACATAGTGGCCACTTTCCCTGACACGGGTTCGCTGTGCCGCTTTGGATTGTCATACTGATTTACTATTGAAGGAGTATTTGGGAAACAGAGACAAGCCGTGCAAACTCTTTGTTTGAGTTCGTTACGCATACAATTACTTGCTTTCTGGACCATACCAATGGCTTCCAATCGTAATGATTTTTCTTGGTGAGTCACACCGAATATTCACGCAAATTCTTCTTGTGTTTGTTTTTGAAACGTCGCAGCCAGTACTCACTGCTTATAATAGCACTTTTCTCCTTCAGGGAGAAGGCAAATACCAACGCGTATGACATATCTGACATAGTGGTCGCACGAAAAAAATATATTGTTTAAACTTTGATTAATTGACAGATACTGCAAGATGTGGTAAAATCTGAAGTTGGCTGCAACATTTTCCGATATGCTGAAACACTATAGGTGGCCAGCCACTAAACACTACAGCGTTTTTAACTCACCATTTGAGGTGAACAGTACCCTAGAGCAAAAACAGGAAAATGCTTGTCTATGTAGAATATGCTTATCTCAGTAGCCGCATTATTCCCATGCCAATGACACAAATCATCGCATATCGATTATTTTAAATAATGCGCCTAAAAGTGTGCACGAAAAACTTGGCTTCAAGCGGTCTAAAAATTACAATTTCTTATGTTATTGTTATGACATATTGGGAACGTTACAACGATGAAACAGTGCGTCGATTTGGCGTCAAGGTTTTTATGCGGAGTAATTAAATCATTTGGTATACGATGAGTTTTGTCTTTGGCGTGGATATAGGGCGGCAGATCTTTGTATTTATAATGACAGTTGCCAATGTTAAAGCTTGGGAATTTCACTGTGCCTACCAAACTATGACAGCCGGTATTATCGTTGCAGTTGTCATTGTGATGGGTTTCCATGTGAGCACGCTGTCAATTAAAAAATAAATTTACTAGTAAATACTCCTTAAGAAATTTTGTAATATTATTCCTGATTACGAATGCTCCTCGAAATACATTTTACTTTCGGGTATTGAGCACAGTAATCTTAAAATAATTTTTATATGATGTCAAACAATGTCGAATTCTATAATTTTTTTACTACTCGAGCACAATTACTCCAATTGCTTTGGTCTCTAACCTGTCTATTATCTACTACTTAGCACCTTTTTTCTCAGCTCTGCCGCAGTTTTACCCAAATCAGCTCACTTTCTCTTACGCTCGCCTTCGTTTTCTTTACAACTCACATTTTCGAACGCTCTTCGCCGCTTTCTCTACATAGCACTCTGCGAATGAAAATTGCGCACAACGATTTTCGAGTTTAATGAAATTTCTATCACAACCGGGGTAAAAAATATAATATAAAAAAATTATCAAAATTGTTAACAGTCTTTAAGGAAATATTATTAATAACAATGAAATAAGAATTAATTAATATATCATGCTTAAATCAAAGCTGCCAAGATGCGTGGAATTGTAATCCGTTCAAAAAAAAAAACAAGTGAGAAATAAGTAAAATCAAAAAGTACTTAACAACTTTTTTTAATAAAATAATTTCTTAGTACTGGCAAGTATGTGAACATTTGCAGCTCATACTTAAAGCGCTGAAAGTATGTTGTCACTTTTTTAAAAAACCGCCTAAAATTTTATTCTAAAAATTTAAAAAATTTTAAATCCGAGTTTAAAAAACTTTTCAGTTCATTCAAAATCCTTAACACCTCTGCATACTCGTATTAACTGGAGATGCCAAAGCAAATTTTCATAATCAATCCCGAAATTATGCTAAAAAAATTTTAAGCTTTAAATGGATATTCGAAAATAATCTCTGTGAATAACGTACATAAGTACATATGTCAGAATATTGCAATTTTAAGGTCGAAGATGTGCAAAATAAATTCATTAGCATGCGCTACAAATATTAGGGGTATTCTCGAAGTATTGCACGATGCACGTATTGCACGAAATGCAAAAATACTATCCCAAATTTCGAAGAGTACGAGAGCACCCCATTGCAAAGTGGTAGAATGCATGCGTAGCAAGCAGCGAAATTATGTATCAAATACAATAACAAGAGACAGCAGAAAAAAATGAAGTGAGCGAGATGAGAGGAATGAGAGAAATATGTAGCAATTCCAACAACAAAACAACTAGCACAGGGTCGCATATATCTTGCTATGCTATTTTGCAAAATATATACATGGGTTTCGACGTTGCATATTTTGCAGCGATAGGAAATGTCGTTTCCCATGTATTTTGTTGTTGTGTGTTTGCAAGTTATGCAATCCATGCAATCCGTGCTACGTGCAATGGCTTTGCAAGATTTGGAGAATACCCCTATTGTTTCTCCAAAGACGTTGCATAATTTTAGGCAACATTTTCGAATAATGGCTATATTCCGACGCTAAAGCCGGACTCACCAAAATGATAATCGTCGGTGCCATAAATTATGCCGCGCAAAAAAATATTTTGATATCAAGGACATTGAATGTTTTTTATGTACTTTTAAGAAATTAAAATATGATTTTTGCCGCATTTTTGTTGGCGTCATAATTATGGAAATTGTCACTTCGGTGAATTTTGCCATTACATGCCAATAAAGTTGTAAAATTTAACAACTACCTGAAACCGTATTTGACAAATTTCATTCTTAATTTCATTTAAAAGAATTTTATATACTGAAAATCTAATTAAACATAATAAACGCATATACCTACATATATATTAGGGGGTCCTTAAAATATTAATCATGCTACACCCCCTTTATTTTGTTATATGTATTTTGTTATATGTATGCAGTTAAAAAAAAAAAAATAAATTTATTTTAAGCCCTGGTGGCAACCCTTAAATCTTTCTTTCAAATTTTGAAATTTTTGTGGATGCCCTTATTTTCTTATACGTAGATAGTATGTACAAAAAACATCCACATTTAGATTTTAAACCAAGTTTTAGGGGTGGTCACCAGGGTTTGGAAAAAAATTTCTTTTTTCAATTGCAAAAATTCAACAAAATTTATGTGAATAAGTTTCAATACGCTGAGTTATAGCTGGTCAAAATACAAATTTTTTAGAAAAAATTTTTGCGATTTAAAAATAAATTAAATTTTTTTGATTACCCAGTTTTTGTAAACAAAATCAAATTCTTATGGATAGTTTTATTATGTACGTATAACAAAGTAAAGGGGCCCATTCAAAATTCAGATATTGCTATTTTTAAGGGCCACACTCATGTGTAGCAAAAACATATTTGCGGCCCTATCTTCTCCAAACGATAAATGTCGTTCACTATTTTACCTAAAAATATAATATTTAATGTGGTTTTATTCATAAATTTTTGAATACATATAATTTTTTTGCGACATATTTTTAGGCGAATTAATTATTGTAGTAGTTATTTCGTCCAACTTTGTCAACTCGTGGGAAAATTACTCTTAAACCGTTTTTTTTTGTTCTTAGGGCAAAATGTTGAAATTGCGGGGCAATCATGCCTTGCAATATTTATTGTTTTCAATGGA
The DNA here is from genome assembly GCF_001687245.7 of Rhagoletis zephyria. Lineage (NCBI taxonomy): Eukaryota > Metazoa > Arthropoda > Insecta > Diptera > Tephritidae > Rhagoletis > Rhagoletis zephyria. Next base: position 38,055 of record NW_016159786.1, on the reverse strand, counting down.
GCTTCTTTTTAAGTTAGACAAATTTTTTGCATATTTTTTAATTTGTGAGCTCCCGAAATTTGGGGGAAAAAACTGAAAAAAAAAACCATTTCTAGCATTATTTGTTTCTTATTTTCAGCTAAATATCTTCAACTCTCGAAATATTTCAATTCTTAAGCGAAGTTTCCAGCTTACAAAAAGATCACAGATCAAATCAAATATTTTCATTAATTTTGTTGCTAGAAAAACTGCATGTTGTTATCATTGCTAAAAACTTTCTTGAAGAAATAATTATACGCGCATTTGGTTCTCGAGAGCTGCAAACTGATTTAAGATATTTTGATAGAGCAAAATTTACTTTTCTTTCAATTTTTTTGTTTTTCTTGTGAGCTGGATACTTTGCTTTAAAAACGTTTCATCAATATCCAGCTATTTGGCGGCTAGCATGACTTTATTAATCCCGAAATTTCACAAACTTAGTCTTTGTGTGCTATAAAACTCCGACATCGCGGGACTGGCATTTTTGGTTTTTCCTTTTCAGCTAAGTTTTGGAAAGTGCAAACACAAAATACATATACTGGGTTTGACGCTATTAATTTATAGAAGTTTCGGGGTTCTTATGCCTTGTGTAATTTTTTAAACCATAAAATTAACTAAAATACTTTTTTATGCCGAGATCTGGAAATTTCGGATTTAACAGCAATCAACATCCCGAAATTTCGGGTTTCGTATGCCTTACGTAATTTACAATGTGAAATTTACCTTCTAAAATTAGCAAATGAAATTGAATACATTTTTCTTCGCGAGAACCCCAAATTTCGGGAGATTAACAACCGCAGTTGCATGCTTCATTTCTACAGTGATTTCATTTTAAAAATCATCAAAACTTAATTGAAAGTTTTTGACTACTATGATTCCGAAATTTTTGGGTCTGCATTTCTTTTTGGGTATATTTTCGAAGCTATTTTTCCGTTTTAGGGATTTTAATCACACATAAAAACCATTTTGGTTCTATGCTATAAAAATCCCGACATTTCGGGCTTGGCATCTCCAGTTCATCATCTTTTCCTATTTTATTTTCATTTCATTTGTTAAAATTACTAAAGCTATCATGCATTCCACTGGACATTGAATGACAAGCAATTTATTGCCAAAATTTGAGAAAATTTCGATTTTTAAATGGCACCCATTTTTTGTCATTTTCATGCTAAGTGGAAATTCAGCATAATCGCAACGTGGAATTATAAAAAGTCAGAAAAAATGTTCAAACGAGGTTTTTCTTCTCGCGCTATCAATTAGCTAAAGTCTTCTAGGTACTTACATACATGACATACTTTCTACAACTTAAAAAGCCTTATGCCGAATTTCCACTAGGCCATGAAATGACAAAAAAATGGTGCCATTTAAAAAATGCCCCATGGAAATGAATTTAATGGCTATTTTTCAACGTAATGACACGAATATTTTTTAATGCCCAATTTTGTTATTACCATTTTTGCCATTTAATGCCTAGTGTAAATCCAGCATTATGCCGAATTTCCATAAGCATTATGAGCTCATTTCCACACCGATTTTTTTTTTTTCAATGGCACTGTTTATCATTTCTATGCCGCATGCAAATGTGGCATTAGCATTGAGTGGTATGTATTTTTTTGTTAGTTCTAACTACATATGTATTTTTTAGTATTTCTATTACTTTGTCCAAATTATGAAGCATTTAAAAAAAAATCTGGCATTCTTGTGCTACAATTAAAAAAAAAAAACAAATCTGTTATATAGTTTGACCATTGAATGTGCTGTTAGCTACTGTAAAAATTAACAAAAAACCATATAGTAAAATTATATGTGTAAATAGCAGAAGTGTGGTAGAGGTGAAAATCGGCACGCAACAACAATAATAACACATAAATATGCAAGCAAGCTATACCAAAAAACTTTGATAAATCGAAAACTATTGACAATAATGAGATTCAATTAAATAAATAAACTTAAATTAAATATTTAAAAAAAATATTGTACTTAAATATTATTACATATTATTAAATAGTTAAAATATTAAGTGAATTCGCTAGTTAAACTAAACAAAATCAATTAAATAACTCCACGTGAAATCTGTATTATGAACTATGCATTATAGAAATTGTGAAATATGTATTTGTAAGTTACAACGAAGTGTTATTATTGACAAAATACTAATTCCATTAGCAAATAGCATTAAATAAAAAAAAAAACTTAATTAACACTAAGCTGTATTACCAAAAAAAAACAACAAAAATTCCAATTAACTATAAGAAATTAAAAAAAAAAAAACTAGATATAAAATATATCTACCAGCCAACTAGGCATAAACAAACGACTAAACGACTACCAACAACAACAAATTTCAATTATATGCATAAAATTATTTACATGCATATGTATATGTAAGTGTAATGCATTTACTATATGTGTAGATGTGTATGTTTTGTGTGTAAATATTAAAGTGGCAACTGGTAAAAAACATACAATATTTTTATTGTTATGCAAAATGTTACGAAGTTTTTATAAAATGAAGTGGGAAAAAATACTGAAGTGAGTTATGTTAGGTTTGCATATTTATAAAAAAAAATTCTAAATGCGTAGAAATTAAGTAAATTTATGGTGTTTATTTTAAATGCATTTTCATAATTTCATTAAATTTTTAATTAGCAACTTCTTTTGTATTTATGAGCACGTGCAAAACTTATTGTGAAACTAATTAAATAGTTATCATTAAAAAAAAATGTAATTAGTAAGCCACCTTAAAAACCGCCTGATGTAGTACTCGGAGCTTATACCGGATTTTCACTGGGCATTAAAAGGCACAAAATTTTAGTAACAAATTTCGGGCATTAAAAAACTTTCTCGATTGGCTTTTATAATTTAACTGTCCTTCAAACATATTTGCTGAGCAAAAATTGTGTATTTAAAGGGCAGATAAATTTTAAAAGCTATTTGAGGAAACGACACTAAGGGCCGGTTACTCAATGTCTGGTTAACACTGATCTCCGGTTGAACATAGTTATCGACGTTACCGACTCCCTGTTATATGCATGGAGTCGAAGACGTCGATAACGATATTTAACTGCAGATTAGTGCTAACCAGACATTGAGTAACCGGCCCTAAATCTGTCTCCAAATGCATGCCATCTATTTAATGGAAGAAAACTTTTCGGAATTTTTGGCATTTCAATACCTAGTGGAAAGTCGGCATTATAACTAATCTCCATAATACTTGCATACATGCATAAATACAAAGACATTTGTTGAAGATTTAAAAATTAAAACTCTCTGAGCTTCTATTCTACTAATGAAAATAGATAAACATACATACATATATGTATATACGCATCTACATATTATGTACTTGCATATGTCATTGACTAGAAAAAAACCGATTCATGAAGAAAAAATTATGTTTTTCTTCCACACAAAAGTATTAGAAAGAAAAAAAACATTTTTACGTACTTATTAAATGAAATGCTTGTAAAAACTTTATTTTTAAGTTATTCAGCTCGTTGCTGCTCACTTTCTTTAGTTCAATAAAAACTTAACAATTTTATTTCACAATTATTGGTTTTTTCTTTTATTTTAATTTATTTTTGGTTTTTTTTTTTGTATTATTTACTTAAGCACTGAAATGCACAGGTCACAAATTAGAAGAGATTTTTCACTTTTTCGCCCAACCGGGAAATATGTAGGTAATATCGGGAGAAAAGTTAATAACATCGGTCTTGTTTTTTTTTATAGCCAACTGATTTTCACTAAAAAACAACGAATAAAAAAAATTTGCATACTATGTTATCCTGGTGCCGTAGCCGAATGGTTAAAATACTTCAGACCGCCGCACTCACTTCTCAAACGCGGAGTGGATTTAAATAACTTTCACAACTTAACATCAATTGAATTATTACATGGCTCTCATATCAAAATAACATTTTTTTTTTTGTATGTATAAGAACTCATCCACAGTCAGGTTTTTATGTAACGAAAAGTGACCAGTCAACAGCAAGGTAAATTGTCTACAGTAATATCTGTTCAATGACCCTTTGAGATTGAGATCAACATGAGTTTTGCCCATTTGCAACTGCTTGAAGCCTCCCAGTCATTGCTGAGTGAAATATTCTAATAAATAATTTAGACGATAATTGCCAAAGGGCTGGTTCATAGAACCCAGGTCCTTGTGAGCGGTAGTACGCACTTCTAACCATTCAGCCACTACTGACATATAAACTCCTACATATCTCTCCATAATTTTCCACCAAGTGTGAATGAGCTTGAGGATTACAAATATCTCAGATTGAAATGCAGAGGCATGTTACCTAAGCAATAAGTAAATCTTGTTCCCATTCTATCTTCGATATATGTATGCTCCAGGTCCAGAAGTATCTGGCGTGCTATCTTATGGCATTAAAAAGACGCTTCACATCTAGATATTGCTTTCAGCTAAATCCGTCTAAGTCCACCCCCTCAGATGGCCTTCATAGCTTAGCACTGCTGCAGTCCCAAATGTTGTAGCAAATGCTACCGTACAGCACACTGGGATTTTTTTTTTTTTTTGAAGTTTCGTTCGCAGATTTCTTCACGCTACCTGATTGAGGGTCTGCGCCACAAGATAGCAAGGCAAGGAAGAAAGCACGCCAACTTATGAACAGCCCCTATGAACTCCGACAGAGATATATTGACCCGCATTCTGCCTGAATGCTAATGACCCTCTGCTCGAGTGTTGAGCGAATCCAATTTACCAATACTGTATCTGCTCAAGGAGCTATGGCCGATCACTTCTTTGAGCTTTACTTGCTGTGCCCGTTCCAGTGGCGTAGATTTTACCGCACATTTTTTGTACTTATCTAATACAAAGACGCATAAGAGCGAGTATTCCAAGGTAGTCCCTTCGATCTGATTCTTCGAAAAGAAGTAATTTAATTGAAACTTATCTGGTGACTATACAAGTCCAGATTTAAGCTAACATTTGAATGAGAAAGTACCTGGTCATATGGAACCGGGATGTAGAATAATTTAAGTATTTGAGGAGAAAAATACCACTATCGCATTTTATAGACGCAAAAAAAATGTGAACGTTTTATTAATTTTATTAGACATTTTAGTACAGTTTTTACAGTGGAGTGTTAACTTAGATTTGGCCGTTAGCCCTCGATTGTTAACGAAATTTACAACAGTTCCCACAGCTACGATTTAATTTGAGCGTTTACGCTTTTTATTGGGTATATTTTTTAACCGACTTCACCAAATGGAAAGGTTATCAGTTCGTGGAATATTTTTTTATTTTTTATTTATTTGTTATTTTTTCGCATATCGTTCTGGACGTTAACCGATTTCTATATTATTTCTTAAAGGAAAGGTGTTACCTCACAGGTTGTTGGTTTAGATCCGAACTTGATCTGAGAAACGAACTCAAATAATTGAAGTCGTTTTGTAAATCATGTTATTTTATTAATCTGATAATATTATCTTGTATTTTCGGACACTTTTTCAAGGAATTGTGCCGTATATCGTCAATGGTTCGCACATCGATGTTTTCCTGCTAAATTTCGATTTTTTTATAAGCCAATGACTTCACATAATCAGAGAGAAAATAATATAGAGGCATTAAAACGCAAAATTTTGGTAGCCAATCGGCGGTCCGCATTTCAAGAAATAACACGTTCATTAATAAGTAAATACTTTCAAGTTACTGCAATTCAGAATTTGTATTGGAGTAATAAAAGTTAATTAGGAAATTAAATTCACCGAAATGCCAAATAAACATACAAATTACAACCATACGCTCAATTAAAGAGAAAAATATTTACAAATCAATCCGCCATAAATGTCGGGAAAAATCGAAATGGAGAGACAAACTTCCACGGTGATAAAACAGTGACGAATAAAATCTGAAGATACATTTTGATTTCGGTTTACGTTAATTTATTTATTTGGTAATATTTTTGATAGCAAAAAGGAAGGTAGTAGCAGCAACAGCAATGTTATAAATTTCATTTAGGAAGTATACATTTAGGGGCCGTACACATACATATTCTTATGTAAGCAAAAGATTTACAGCAATTAAGTATACCTACCTACAAACATAAATATGTAGGCTAGGCTGTATTATATGCAGTATAGATACATACGTATATCGCTGCTTATACCGTGCGTATATACATACATTAGGATGCCTCACCAAAAAAAGTTGCGGTTTTTCGACCGGAATTAAAAAATTTATTATATATTTTAGGACTCCTGTCAAAAAACGATTTGAAAATACCTCCAAAAATCTGATTATTTTGATTCCCTTGATAGAATTTTTGAGCTTAAACCATCCTATCATCTAAGGCAATTTTTTTTTTTAAAAAACTAATTTTTCTAAAATATTTTTACGACAGGAGGTCTTAATTATAATATGTGGATTTTATAATTCCGATGGAAAAATAGTTTCGATTTGTTTATGGATAGTGATGCACCCTAATGCACATATGAATATATATGTATGTAAATTTGTATTAACGTAAGTATACACAACCTACAACACGACGTCAGACGCATGTAAATACATGTCTGCCCATAAGTATGCAAATTAGGGTGGTCCAAAATGCATGCGAACAATCCGAATTTTAATGCTTTTGTTTTGTACCGAAAAAAAATTCTACCTCTGTTTTTTTTTTAATAAAAAAAATTTTTAGCGATTGCTCAAAGCGCCTTTTTTAGTTTAGGGACCCTCCCTATTAAACATGTTTAATAATAGAAAATGGTTAAATAAACAATTAGATATTGTTTCTGGATGTCTCTTGAAGAGAAGGGAAGTTTTACGGTATACGCGAAATATTGATTATCAAGACTTCCATACCATTTCTACGAAAACTTGTTTTTCCCCATATAAAACGCATGGAAACAATATTTTTGTTTAAAAAAAAAATAAAAAATAAACAGGGGCAAGGTTTTTTTCGATATAGAACCATCGAAGGGGCTGAGAACATCAAAATTCCGACTTTACTTTTCCACATGCATTTTTGGACTACCCTAATGTATATAAAACTTACAACACTACGTCAGACGCAGGCGACAGCAGTATGTTTTAAATGTGTGTGTATATGTAAATGCATCTCTGCCATAAGTATACATATACGTACATACATTTATACATATGTATTTGTAAGCAGCAAGAAATTAAGGACAACTTATGGCAATATACAATGGCGAAAGGAGGCATAAAAAAGTAAATTTTTTTCGCGACGCATAAAATTGCATTAACATTAATGCCGCAGCATGCCGCAATGACAAACACAAGCCTACTCACGCGCCCGCTTACATACATATGTATGCTCGAGTGCATACATAAAATTTGCACATAAACAACGCATTAATTTATGTGCAAGTTGTTTGTATGTTTGCCACTCTACTGTGCCACACTGCATGCTTATGTATGTGCGGGCATGTGTCGACGATCCTTGCTCATGTTCACTCGCATGTTCGTTGGCGTACGTACACGCATACATTCATCCATACATACGTATCTTGTTCAATTATCTTGTGAGCAATTTATCTCATTTGCGGTTGAATTATTTCCGCTACTACCATTAAACTTTACTCTGCCGTATTTCTCCTAACCAGTCAGCCACCCGGCCACCCACTTGCCCAATTATGTATGGATAACATTGCACCCATGTGTGAGTGTGCGCCCTTACATCTCGCATCTCATGTGCTGCGCCTTTAATTTTACTCTTGTTTCCGCGTAGTTTCACTATTGTTCTTCCAGTTATCTGCCCAGAAACCGGCAAACACGCTCAGATCAAAAACAACAAAGAAATAGCGAGTTTGTAGGTAATTCCAGATAGAAATTATGTACATATGTATGTACACATGTGTGTCGTCAAACATGTTGATATTTTTCATTTGCTTGTTAACATCATTTGGTGAAGGCGCACAGTGCCGCCTAAGTGGGCTTAAATCGAAACATTCGTTGTCTGCAATGTAAGCTTGCTTAGTATTTTTGTAAAGGTAATTTATCCACTAAGAAGAATAAAACAGTAATTTCCCTATAAAATTAACTATATGCCGCCAGGAAGCCACTTAAGTCGACCAATTCTATACTAAAAATATTAATCACAGCATAGCCATGCCTTAGCTCTTCACGGAAATAAATATCAAAATTACACTGCTCGAAATAAAATGATGGCTTGACTTTTTTTATTTTCGTATATATAGTAAATAACTACAAGAACCAAAATTTTGGAAAAAAAAATTAAACACAGGCTGTGCTTACGGAATTCCAGAAAAAACATTTTTTTTAATAAAAATTTCAAGAACGGGCACTTTTAATGGAATGAATAAAAAATCTATGTAAAAGTAGGTTCCTTTTTATAACTTTATTTAATAGTACGGTTTTTTAGCTTCCAACAAGGAAAATAAAAAGCTGTTCCTTTTTCGCACTTTTTGAAATAATGCGTTTTTTGCTAATGCATAAAATAATCTTCCATTTCTTGTTCGTGCCATAAGATACGCACGAACCGTTAGATTTTCAAAAACGAGGTGGCAGATTAAAAATCTTGTTCTGTAGATGAAAAATAAAGGTTTACCTTTTTTATAGTTGCCACCTGTTAAAAAACAAAATTCAAATTATTTAGCAAGTTAAATGAATTATTAAAATATTGGTATCAACAGAAATTGGTGTGAAAAGGGTTAATTTCTTAACTACATTCAGCAGGGTTGCCGCCTGTTTAAAATATCTAATTCCATTTGAATTCGGGTAATTAGGTAATTGAAATATATAGGTATGGGAGTTAGAGGTTTAAGAAGGTTACAGCTTGCAAACATTTTGAAGAGGGTTGCCACCTGTGTGTAAAGTCAAACTTAGTTAAACTAAAATAATAATTGCCTCAAATCAAAGACTTACGACATCGTATTTGTTATTCTATAACAAATACATACATTGTCAATCAGTGATTAGCTCAGATTACATTCCTTTTAAATTACTGGAATCCTAAATTAACTCAGGAATGTTTTTACTCTTCACTTATTTCTTGGTAAATATGTCCAACTTTTTCTTGGGTCTGATATCCATATTTCAGTTTTTTTTCACCAGATTAAAAGGAAATTGATTTTTTAAACATGTGGCAACATTTCTACGTATCGTTTAGAAGTAAAGCATTTTCAAAACCATCTCAATTAACACCCATATTGTAATATCAAATTCATTCAACTTACTAAGTATTTTTAATAAAATTTGTAACAGGTGGCAACCCGATTCAAAAAAATACAAATTTAGTGCACTTCCAACGAAGGGTAATCGATTTTTATTTATTAATTTTAATATTTTTTACTTTAAACTCATTTGAGGTCCTCATCAAGCATCGTACAGTTTCCTCAGTAAAAACACTATCAGCTGAACTGTTTTTTGGCATTCGCTCTTATCTCTTACAATTTCTTTCATTTCTATTACAATTTGTTATATTTCTATTATAATTTAACTCTAACACACTGAACCAAAAACACCAATACACTAACCAAAAACACACCTACAGCCTGCCAGAAGAAACGATAAGAAGAAGAGTTACGTTACTTATGGAACTGTACGATGCATTCAAGTGGCAAAAAAAAATTACGTAGACTACTTTTCTGCACAATTTACTACGTTGACAGGAGAGAATTGAGAATCATCAATATTGCAAGTGTATACCCCCAACCCCATGACCATGCATTAATAAGCAATGAGTAAGAAAAAGTTTCATTAAAATTATGTAAAGGTATACGCACATACATACATACATATCCGCATTTGTAAAATTAAAAGTTACATTTGTATACTTGCAAAACAAACAGGCAGATATACATATATATATTAACATATGCATACACCATCATTAATTGATCAGCATGCCACGCCAGGTCACTTAAATAAATACATGGTACACACATATATTTATTTACTCAAGTGTGGTGACATTAAATTTTTAANTAATCGATTTTTAATTATTAATTTTAATATTTTTTACTTTAAACTCATTTGAGGTCCTCATCAAGCATCGTACAGTTTCCTCAGTAAAAACACTATCAGCTGAACTGTTTTTTGGCATTCGCTCTTATCTCTTACAATTTCTTTCATTTCTATTACAATTTGTTATATTTCTATTATAATTTAACTCTAACACACTGAACCAAAAACACCAATACACTAACCAAAAACACACCTACAGCCTGCCAGAAGAAACGATAAGAAGAAGAGTTACGTTACTTATGGAACTGTACGATGCATTCAAGTGGCAAAAAAAAATTACGTAGACTACTTTTCTGCACAATTTACTACGTTGACAGGAGAGAATTGAGAATCATCAATATTGCAAGTGTATACCCCCAACCTCATCACCATGCATTAATAAGCAATGAGTAAGAAAAAGTTTCATTAAAATTGTGTAAAGGTATACGCACATACATACATACACATCCGCATTTGTAAAATTAAAAGTTACATTTGTATACTTGCAAAACAGACAGGCAGATATATATATATATTAACATATGCATACATACACCATCATTAATTGATCAGCATGCCACGCCAGGTCACTTAAATAAATACATGGTACACACATATATTTATTTACTCAAGTGTGGTGACATTAAATTTTTAATTGCTGCTCATTGGCACTTATACGTTCAGGGTGGCATCGCGCCAGCGAATGAATAAATATACACATGTCTCCGCTTGGATGGCAGTAAATTGTAGGGGAGACGAGCGCCAAGGCACAGATAATACTTGGCCGGATTTTATTTGCTGTCGGTTATTCGCGCAATTTATTTGCCAAGCGCTGGATTAAATAAAAGTTTGGAAAATTCTTCGCTTAAAATTTTTTAAATTCAATTCATTGCAAATGCAATATAATTCTACAATCGAAAGCTCACCCGAAGCAGCAATGTTACTCTGCATGTAAACCTTTTGCAGAGCTGGCTGAACTGATGAAAAATTTGACAGCAAGAATCACACTTACCTGACGGTTTTGAATTGTTTTTTTTTTTACAATATTATTGCCAACTATTGGATGGCTTTCAGTTCTAGAATAATTTTTATATAATTGCTGCATTTTAGTTGTTTAACTGCTTCTGCATCAAAGCAATTGTCAAAAATTCGCAGCAGTAAAAGACTACGATTTTTTGGCACAGCTGAAATTTCGCACCGTACTAAATAAAAAGTTTTTTTTTCACCATATAACTTTGCTGCTGATTGACACAGACCCTTACATACATACTAAGGTTGTCATTAAAATATCAATATGCAAATTTTATGTGGGCTACCCCACCCGTTTATTTTGTTCTACGTATTAAATAAAGATATCTACAAAATTTTAAAAGTTTGTTTACAAATTTTTTGGAAGGTGCATGAGGTTTTAAACAAATTTATTTTTTTTTTAACGCAAAGATTCGACAAAATTTCTACTTTTACTGAATTTTGTCGATTTTTTTGCGCTGGTAGTAACCGCTTGAAATTTATTTAAATTTTCATGGATGTTTTTATTTAATACGTAAACAGGGGATGCCCTATAATGTTCATATTTTAAGGACCAGCTTAATACATACATACATAAGTGCAGGGTTCGCAAAAAATTATAGCCGCAACACATTTTGACAAGTTTTAACATATTTTGTTTTTTTTTTATCATTTAATGTTGGTAATTTTTTTGTAAAAATATGGTTAATTCTTTAAGAAATCCCGTATAAATCCAAGCTTCAAACTTTGTGCAATATTAAAAAAAAATAAATGATTCAACAAATTTTCGTAAAAATTTCCAGCTTTTTTAGTTAGATTTCCCGGAAAGATTCACGGCATGTAGTTTTGTAGCCCACTGAATTCAAGTAGCGTAAAGTAAAAGTTTCCAACGGCTAAAAAATACGGTTGATTTTTTAGAATTTTTTTTGCCCCATTTGCTTCCTTACAACGAATACACACAATTTGTTTTTATATGGAAGAAAATCATAACATCTTCGATCCATATATCGGAATTAGTAAAATTGTCTAAAATTTCATTAGTATATTTTTTTTCAAATTGCTACCGAAATATCATTTTCGATATCGAAATCGATTAATTTAATTATATCACTATCGTTGTCGCTATAGACACATACATATATTTTAACCGATATATTTGTCGAAGTGCTTGTCAATACAGTTACATATACACATGTGATATTATAAATATTTTTATCGATACATTTATTGTTATCGTAATTTTTTTGCTTTATTTTTACAAATACATCTATAGATGTGCTTTTGGGCAAAAAATTTCTCTTATACTTGTCGGTATTTTATCGATATCCTTTTCGAAATGTTCTTCGATCTTTGCATCGGAATAGTTGTTGACACTTTTATCGATATCGATATCGATATCGGTACGCATATCTTATCGCTATCTTGTTCACATTTGTTTGCTTACTAGTATAAATTTTTCTCTCATTATCTGAAATTTTAGTTTATATACAAATTTATGTGCATATGAGTGTTGCCAGATTTTATTTTCAAAAAAACAGTATTTTCCAAAAAAAAATCTGCAGCTTTCAAAAACGAAGGTTGGTTACCACAAACCATTTTCTATTAGTACCTAATTTTATAGGACCTCTAGAAACTTNAGTGTTGCCAGATTTTATTTTCAAAAAAACAGTATTTTCCAAAAAAAAATCTGCAGCTTTCAAAAACGAAGGTTGGTTACCACAAACCATTTTCTATTATTAACTAATTTTATAGGACCTCTAGAAACTAAAAAAAAATGCAATGCGGGGACCCATAAATCGCTAGCCTTCAAAAAATCTTATAATAAACAATTTTGTATTATTATGGGCAGCCTCATGAAGAGAAACAAAGTTTTCCGGTCGAAAAATATTGAATTTCAAGAACTTGAGCGCTTTGAGCGACCTCTAAATGTTTTTTGATTTCAAAATAAAAAAAAAAACGCCCCAGAGTTTAATTTTTTTTTTAAGTTCCGACTTTACTTTTTCACATGCATTTTTGGACGACCGTAATGTATATGTACAAAGCATGTATAAGTCAATGCAATTTTATAGCTTTTGAAAACATGACATGCGTTACAAAGTTGTGGTCAGAGTAAATTATGCAATACTTTCAAAAACTAAAGTGTTTCNTGAAGAGAAACAAAGTTTTCCGGTCGAAAAATATTGAATTTCAAGAACTTGAGCGCTTTGAGCGACCTCTAAATGTTTTTTGATTTCAAAATAAAAAAAAAAACGCCCCAGAGTTTAATTTTTTTTTTAAGTTCCGACTTTACTTTTTCACATGCATTTTTGGACGACCGTAATGTATATGTACAAAAGCATGTATAAGTTAATGCCAGATTATAGCTTTTGAAAACATGACATGCGTTACAAAGTTGTGGTCAGAGTAAATTATGCAATACTTTCAAAAACTAAAGTGTTTCGCATAAAAATTTCTAGTGGTGGCAGGGCGTATGAGTAACATTTTGAAACAAACAAAGAGAATTATAAGGCAGCTCTTGAAGTGAAATTAAATAACTTTTTGTTATTTTGTTGAATTTTGTTATTATTTAGTCTACAAATTTCTAATGCTTTACAATGATTTCTTCGTCGCCACTTTTCAACTCTTTATTTTTTAACAATGGAGCGATTGTATGTTTACAATTGCCCAAGGAATTATAGAGTAAATTGCATGACTTTTCCAACGACATAAAACAGCAATCAGAAATTCATGGAAAAAAATATAAAAGGAAAACCAAAAAAATACCTTCCTTAAAAGCCTAAAAATGACAAACTCACAAAATCACAAAAACAAATATGAAAAAGCAATTCCATGCTCTCTAAAGTCGGCGCCTAGAAATGAGCCACACTTTTCTGCNAACAAAGAGAATTATAAGGCAGCTCTTGAAGTGAAATTAAATAACTTTTTTGTTATTTTGTTGAGTTTGGTTATTATTTAGTCTACAAATTTCTAATGCTTTACAATGACTTCTTCGTCGCCACTTTTCACTTCTTTATTTTTAAACAACTCACAAAATGTAACAAATACCAAAGTATAATATTTAATGGAGCGATTGTATGTTTACAATTGCCCAAGGAATTATAGAGTAAATTGCATGGCTTTTCTGACGACATAAAACAGCAATCAGAAATTCATGGAAAAAATATAAAAGGAAAACCAAAAAAATACCTTCCTTAAAAGCCTAAAAATGACAAACTCACAAAATCACATAAACAAATATAAAAAGCAATTCCATGCTCTCTAAAGTCGGCGCCTAGAAATGAGCCACATTTTTCTGTTGTCTATTCACAAAAGTAAGAAGTAGTTTCTTTTCATGTACCTCATCTCGTATTTCTTCTTTTTTCGCAGTTTTGTTTTCATACATGTACTGCGACGTTTTTTTTTTTGTTTTGTTCGTCTTTCTTTTCTTCTCTTCAAACGCATTGCATGTTGTTGCGCACTTAACTTAGTCACGAAACTGACTACAGCCAACAATTGATGTTGCGCCAACAAAGCAATTGTAAAAGACAATAAATGAATGCAGTGTGTAAAGAATTAAAGAGAAATGCACAATCGACGCTGATGTTAAAGACGAAACAATGTAGCAAATGCACGTGAGCAAGGTATTAGTACAAACATATGTACATACATACATACGTGTGAACCTACACTGTGTATTTCCTTACTTTTGCTCATTGTACCAACAAAAACAACAACAACACTGAGCAACAACAAAGGTGAAAGTAATGTTTCTAGTTGTTTTGTTTGTTCGTAACAATCGTTTAACTGAAGAGACAGTAAGCGAAAAAGCACTGAGATAGTGAAAAAGCTCGTAAAAAGCACAAACACAAAGCAAAACGAGCAAATATCAGTGTACAAATGACATNAGGTGAAAGTAATGTTTCTAGTTGTTTTGTTTGTTCGCAACAATCGTTTAACTGAAGAGACAGTAAGCGAAAAAGCACTGAGATAGTGAAAAAGCTCGTAAAAAGCACAAACACTAGGCAAAACGACAAGTATCAGTGTACAAATTACAGGCCGCTGCGCCTGGAAATTTTCCGACTTTTTTTTTTTTTTTTTTTTTTGACGTAAGCGGATAAGTGTAAACTTGTAGCACGCTTTGTTGAACTATATATAGGTACGTACACATGTACGTATGTGTGTACGCATGATGTCGTCCGCTTAACGTACTCCGTGCAGGAAAATCAGCAGCTCCGTGGTAATCAACTTTTAGTTAGTTTGAAAACGCGTGATAAGCTTGTCATCCAGATAGGACAAGAGCGACCGAAACAATATGCTCCACAAAATTCTATGATATTGGAAAGAAATCGCTTNTTTTTTTTTTTTTTTGACGTAAGCGGATAAGTGTAAACTTGTAGCACGCTTTGTTGAACTATATATAGGTACGTACACATGTACGTATGTGTGTACGCATGATGTCGTCCGCTTAACGTACTCCGTGCAGGAAAATCAGCAGCTCCGAGGTAATCAACTTTTAGTTAGTTTGAAAACGCGTGAAAAGCTTGTCATCCAGATAGGACAAGAGCGACCGAAACAATATGCTCCACAAAATTCTTTGAGATTGGGAAGAACTTGCTGTGAAATTACTCCAAAGGCATCCATATACATACTTTCCTTCATTCCAGGGAAAAAAATTCAAAGAGCTTTGAAATTTTAAAGATTTGATTCATTCAAAAATTTATTTAAAAAAGTGTATAGCAAAGTAGAATAACAATAAGGGTAAAAAAAGATTCTATAGAATTGGAAAAAATCTACGTTTTTGGTGCACAACCACATATGTCATTAAATTGTAATTTTAAAATTGTATCCTTGAATATCCTTTAATTATTTATATTTAATTATTTATATTAGTTATACAGGAAGGACCAATAAACTTTTGAGGAAAAAAAGATTTTATTTAAAGTGCAGTTTTTTTTTAATTCTACAGAATTTTCTCTTTAATTAGGACCCATATTATTATTCTTCATCTTCCTAAATTTTTTAAATATTTTTTAAAATAAACATATCACTGAAACTTGAAAGTCCCTTTGAAAAAAAAAAAAACAAGTGGCCTAATCACCAACACCTAAGTTTAATAAAATATCGTTTTGCTCTTGATTTGATTCCTGACTTGTGATCAATGTTGCAATATTCGCAGTTTTATCTAAAAATTATAGCTTTTAGACAATCTTACAGTTGTTTAAATTACCACCTAGTATATATTAGAGTATTTTTGAAATTGCCAATTTGAAAGAAAAAATTAAAATTGCTCATTCGTTGTTTTTTTTTTTGGTAAGTCTTGCCGAATGAGTAATAATCTTGTAGAAGGCTTAATCACCCATATGCTTCAGAAGTTTTAATAATGCTTCCACAGAAGTCCGTTTTTATAGATAATTTCTCAAAAGTTTCCCACGAATACGTATGGTTATACTGAATATCACAATTTGTTGTCCTCAGATTCGTAAGGCTTATGTTACAATAACACGGTGCGACTAAAATCAAAAAAAAAAAGAAATTCAACACACGAATGGAACAATATACCCATAAAACTAGGGTCCAAATATACACAGTAAACCTGTGTTTTAGTTTTTTCTCTGACATCAGGATTTTTTAAAGCATTTTGAAATTCCAAAGATACGATTATTTAGAAAAATGATATGAAATATGCAGTGCAATATAGAATAACTATATGGGAAAATAGTCTTGAAAGAAAACTCTCTTCAGAAATCAAAAAACAATAGAAAAATTATAATCCAGAACTAAAAACAAAATAAACAGGAAAATTCCCAAAACTTGATTTTTCTGTATATTTTCGGACCACCCTAATCCAAAACTAAAAACAATTATGAGGGAAAACTCCAAAAACTTGCTTTTTCTGTGGACCACGCCAATACTTATGTAAATAAATAACTTCGAAGGAATTTTTTCGCGACGAATTTTTTAAACGTTTGAAAATTTNTCATTCAAAAATTTATTTAAAAAAGTGTATAGCAAAGTAGAATAACAATAGCATGGGTAACAAATGAAAAAAAAATATTTTTTTGGTGCACAACGACGTACATATGTTATTAAAAATGTAATTTTAAAATTGTATCTTTGAATATATTTTAATTAATTTTGAAAAAATTATACAATAAGGACCAATAAACACACTTTTGAGAAAAAAAATTTGTATTCAAAGTGCAATTTTTTAATTCTACAGAATTTTGTCTTTCATTAGTACCCATATTATTATTCTGCATTTTCCTACATTTTTTAAATATTTTTTTGAAATAAACATATCACTGAAACTTGAAAGTCCCTTTGAACAAAAAAAAAACTGACCTCAGAGAGAAACCCTAAAAACGCAGTTTTACTATATTTTACTGCTAGTTTTATGAGTATATTGATTGCTTCGTATATTTAGAATTTTTTACTAGTGGCCTAAACACCAATGCCGAAGTTGAATAAAATATCGTTTTGCTCTTGATTTGATTCCTGACTTGTGAGCAATGTTGCAAGATTCGCAGTTTTATCTATAAATTATGGCTTTTAGACAATCTTACAGTTGTTTAAATTACCTCCTAGTATAAATTAGATCTTTTTTTGAAATTTCCGATTTGAAAGAAAAAATTAAAATAGCTCATTCGTTGTATTTTTTTTTTTTTTTGGTAAGTCTTACCGAATGAGTAATGGTCTTGTAGAAGGCTTAACCACCCATATGCTTCAGAAGTTTTGACAATGCTTCCACAGAAGTCCCGCCAGAAACCTCTTTTGGCTCTCTTTGAGGCCGCAGTAGGCCTGTTTTGCCAGCTTAAAGAAATACTTATCCTCTCTTCTATGCCTTCCAATCCATGCGAGTTTAAATCGCATTCAGGCCTCCAAGGTGGACGGAATTTATTATAAGTTAATTTTGTCTTCGAAGTCAAGATTTCTTTTACTAATTCAGTGTATTAAAGTCAAGTGATTTCGACCTTATTTTTATAGATAATTTCTCAAAAGTTTCCCACGAATACGTATATACATATGTATATATACTGAATATCACAATTTGTTGTGCTCAGATTCATAAGGCTTATGTTACAATAACACAGTGCGACAAAAATAAAAAAAAAATAAATAAATTCAACACACGAATGGAACAATATACCCACAAAACTAGGGTCCAAATATACAAAATAAACCTGTGTTTTTAGTTTTTTCTCTGACGTCAGGATTTTTTAAAGGATTTTAAAATTCCAAAGACACGATTAATTAGAAAAATTATACGAAATATTCAGTGCAACGTAGAATAAATATATGGGAAAATACTCTTAAAAGAAAACACTCTTCAGAAATCAAAAAACAATAGAAAAATTATAATCCAGAACTAAAAACAAAATAAACAGGAAAATTCCCAAAACTTGATTTTTCTGTGTATTTTCGGACCACCCTAATCCAAAACTAAAAACAAATTATGAGGGAAAATTCCAAAAACTTGATTTTTCTGTGGACTACCCGAAGACTTATGTAAATAAATAATTTCGAAGGAATTTTTTTGCGATAATTTTTTTAAACGTTTAAAATTTGCAAAAAGTCTTCAGCAGTTATAGTCAAGCTCTTCTGCAACTGAAAACCCCTAATGATATCACAGAATAAACAATTTAAAGCATTTCGACTTGCGCTGATTTCTGAATAATGTGACGCAGTCGCAGCGAAATGCTGGCTAAAAAAATATCATTGCGAAGTTATTTCACCAAACGAGCGATGTTTAAAAAAAAATATTCTACGCATTTTTTTGCTACGATTTTTCACTTAATTTACTCCCAATTAGTCTTGCCGCAGTTCTAACCCTGGTACCGCCAGTGCTCTTATGTATGTACGGAATTGTTACTACTGATTTCAATACCACAACAGCTGGGCTGCACAGTGGGATTTCGGCGGAAAATTTCAGTTTTTTGGAACCTTCAATTCTTATATTTGGATAGTTTAGCCTTATAAAGCAATATCTGAATAAGGAAAAATTCATTATAACCTTTTACGAAAATGGCAATTTTATACAAAAAAAAAAACAACAAAAGTCAAAACAATTTCATTCAGCTTCTTTGTTCCCTTGGTCTTCTTACTTCTTCTAGCAATAGAAAAAGTAAATATCGCAATCTTTTCTTTCGATTAAAAAAAAATTGCTCATATTAGCGGCTTGCTTTTAACGTAATCCCATATAATAATGATGGCACTCTTAATATTTTTAACGCTTTTTTGAGGTTCAGTTTGAATGGAAGGTATGTTTTAAAATAAACCGATTACGCCCATATTGTCGGATGTTTCGTTAAAATATTATTACTAAAATATGGACAATATTTCGGAGTGATGTGTTCATTGGTCCGCTTTTTATGGCCGTTTTAAAGTGTTTTCGAGGTTAGGGTTGTATGGGAGGTATGCTTTGAAATAAACCTATTACGCCCAATTTTTCGAGTGTACACACATAACGCGTTATTAAAAATATATAGACAAAAGTTCGGGGTCTAATATTCGTTGGTGCGCTTTATGGCTTTTTAAGGCATTTTTGTGGTTAGGTTTATATGGGTTGTATGCTTTAAATTCAATCGATCACGCCAATTTTCGTTTTTCGTTTTTTTTTTCTTGTTTTATATCCATAAATATTTCATACGAAAAATTTATGTTTTGCACCGACTCCTATTGTTTTTTCAAAAAATATATGGGGCTTTACCACTGTGGGCTGTACCGCTACTTACCTACATACCANTGGAACCTTCAATTCTTATATTTGGATAGTTTAGCCTTATAAAGCAATATTTGAATAAGGAAAAATTCATTATAACCTTGTACGAAAATGACAATTTTATACAAAATAAAAATAACAAAATCAGAAGAATTCCCACTTTTTCTAGCAATAGAAAAAGTAAATATCGCAAACTTTTCTTTCGATAAAAAAGAAAAAAATGCTCATATTAGCGACTTTTCACGTAATCCCATATAATAATGATGGCACTTTTAATATTTTTAAAGCTTTTTTGAGGTTAAGTTTCGATCGAAGGTATGTTTTAAACTAAACCGATTACTCCCATTTTGTTGGATATTTCGTTAAAATATTATTACAAAAATATGAAGAATATTTCGGAGTGATGTGTTCATCGGTCTCTATCGGTCATACGGTTTTATGGTCGTTTTAAAGTGTTTTTGAGGTTAGGGTTGTGTGGGAGGTATGCTTTTAAATAAACCTATTATGCCCAATTTTTCGAGTGTACACACATAACGCGTTATTAAAAATATATGGACAAAAGTTCGGAGTCTAATATTCATTGGTGCGCTTTTTGTGGCATTTTCAGGTGCTTTTGAGGTTAGGTTTATATGGGAGTTATGCTTTAAAATCAATCGATCACGCCAATTTTTCGTTTTTTTTCTTGATTTATATCCATAAATGTTTCATACGAAAAATTTAGGTTTCGCACCGACTCCTATTGTTTTTTCAAAAAATATATGGGGCTTTACCACTGTGGGCTGTACCGCTACTTACCTACATACCGTACACTGCTGTTGCTGAATTCGCTACGAAACTTTATTCAAAACAAGTATCTATAAAAATTCCATCGGTCAATCGCTATAAACATCGCCAATTAACTGGACTTACATATACATATGTAGAAAATAATTTTTAATGAAGAACATTTTAAATGTCACTTCTTTTAACTTTTTTAAGTGCTTAAAAATAATACTGTAACTTTTTATAGCTTTTATGAAAATAATGCCACAATAAATGTATATAAATTTAATGTCTCATATTTTGAAAATTCTCCATTAAGTATGTACAACGCAGTTTTTGTTTGCCAAAATTTAGACATTTACATTTTCAAGCCTAAAATTATGCAGCCTTAATTGCATAAAGCGTATTGTAAAAATAGGTTTGACATTTTTGTGTTAATCTTGATGATTTTGCGTTGTTAAAATGTGTGACGACCCTGGCTTTAAAACAAATTTTGTATCCCAAAAATATACTTTTAGCTTCAAATAAAAGTTTTTTCGTACCCTAATATAAGTAAGTCCACTGAAAAAAAGAGTTTAGTTACAGGATTTAACAACTATAATCAAATACACATTTTATGGTGAAAAATTTGCGGATGCTTTTGCTGTCCGTAACAAGGTTTAGTTAAACGCGAAGTATGACGACTAAACACTCACTTTGCTTTTTGGACACACAATTCATGCTGCTATACTGAAACGTCACTACTAAGAACAGTGCAACTGAAAATAGTACTACTGAAATATTGACTACAATTTTAACACTTACATACATGCATATAATGAATAACGGCATTTAACAGTATTTTTTATAACTGTCACTTAGCACACGTACTACATACATACCAACTAAAGAGTGATTACTCTTAAGTACTGCATTTAATTTCAAAATAATAATATTTACAAACCCAGCAAAAAACAAGAATCATTGCCAAACAAATAATTTGCAGAAAAAATTTGGAAAAATAGTGAAACTTTTTTATTTAAAATTAATATAGTTACTTGTGAAAGATAACAAAAGAGCATTTATTTTTAAAACTTTATACATTTTTTACTTTTTTATATGTGTATAAAAAGAAAAACAAGCTTTAAGCCGTATTTCCACTAGGCAATGAAATGACAAAAATTACGAACAATTTTCTACCATTAAACTAAGCAGGAGAAACAAATTAAAATTGTTTAATATTTAATGCACAGTGGAAATACGGCATAATATTTACAAAAATTAATGTGGAAGAAAACTTAGTGCCGATTTCACACACAGATTTTTAGTACAACAATTTAAAGTTAGCAAGCGAATATCAGTTAACACTCTGTGAAAGCAGCACTTAATGACTGTTAATTGCAACGCAGTGACGCAAGAGTTTTTTTACGAATTTTTAACTAAAGATTTTTAGTACAAAAATTTAAAGTTAACGGGCGAATATCAGTTAATACTCTGTGAAAACAGCACTTAATGACTATTATTTTCAACGTGGTGACGCAAGAATTTTTTGAAGAATTTTTTGTTGCACTTTGGTAAAAATTTCCATTGTCTCAAAATTTTACAAGCAATGATGGAAGTTCGTTGCAAAATGCTACACAAACTTTAACGAAATGTGTTAACGCTCTGTGAAAACGGCACTTAATCNAAACAAATTAAAATTGTTTAATATTTAATGCACAGTGGAAATACGGCATAATATTTACAAAAATTAATGTGGAAGAAAACTTAGTGCCGATTTCACACACAGATTTTTAGTACAACAATTTAAAGTTAGCAAGCGAATATCAGTTTACACTCTGTGAAAGCAGCACTTAATGACTGTTAATTGCAACGCAGTGACGCAAGAGTTTTTTTAAGAATTTTTAACTAAAGATTTTTAGTACAAAAATTTAAAGTTAACGGGCGAATATCAGTTAATACTCTGTGAAAACAGCACTTAATGACTATTATTTTCAACGTGGTGACGCAAGAATTTTTTGAAGAATTTTTTGTTGCACTTTGGTAAAAATTTCCATGGTCTCAAAATTTTACAAGCAATGATGGAAGTTCGTTGCAAAATGCTACACAAACTTTAACGAAATGTGTTAACGCTCTGTGAAAACGGCACTTAATCACTATTATTTTAAAATAAATGACGCAAGAATTTTTTAACAAAAATTTATTATTGCATTTTGGTACAAATTTCCATCGTCACTTGTCTCCAAACTAAATTTAGTAAGCGATGATGGAAATAAATTCCAAAATGCATCAGTTACGTCAGAAATAATTGTTGTCAATTTTTTTTTTCATACAAGGTAGACAAGCTGACCAAAATTCGTTCCAAAATAAAACATCAAGTTTTTTCGCCCGTTGGAGGCATGTCATTTTAATATCGCGTGGAAATGCGGCATAAGTTACATAATTTATGCAAACAAAAAAATATTTTTGTTAATTTTTTTTTTACATACTCATTTCATTGTGCGTCGACTTTCAGATGTGTTTGTCAGTTTTGTTTTAAGTTTTTTTTCCTTTATTTTTTTCCTGCATTTTTCGTATATTTTTTGACACCTCTGCATTTTCCTAATCGCCTTTCGTTTGCCCAGCTTAAGTTCGTTTTATGCTGTGCTACGTGAAATTTATTTATATAATTTTTATTATTTTTTTTTTTGATAATGGTTTTACCACAAGCATCCCATGTCAATTTGAGTTGTTTGTTTTTTCGATTTCCTTGTCCATTCCTTGCATTTTGTGCATTTTAGTGCAACATTCANAAGTTTTTTTTCCTTTATTTTTTTCCTGCATTTTTCGTATATTTTTTGACACCTCTGCATTTTCCTAATCGCCTTTCGTTTGCCCAGCTTAAGTTCGTTTTATGCTGTGCTACGTGAAATTTATTTATATAATTTTTATTTTTTTTTTGTGCTAATGGTTTTACCACAAGCATCCCATGTCAATTTGAGTNAAGTTTTTTTTCCTTTATTTTTTTCCTGCATTTTTCGTATATTTTTTGACCTCTGCATTTTCCTAATCGCCTTTCGTTTGCCCAGCTTAAGTTCGTTTTATGCTGTGCTACGTGAAATTTATTTATATAATTTTTATTATTTTTTTTTTTGATAATGGTTTTACCACAAGCATCCCATGTCAATTTGAGATGTTTGTTTTTTCGATTTCCTTGTCCATTCCTTGCATTTTGTGCATTTTAGTGCAACATTCAACAAACTAAATTTAGCATAATTTTTATGATTTTTATTTTCTGTTTTTTTGTTTTCTACGTGCTAATCCATGTGTGAGATACCTCCCTCCCCAGCAACCCTCACCTAGCCCCTTCACCCTTCCTCATTACCTACCCCTTAGTGTCCAACAAGTGCCCACGAAGTGTAGCACGAGTTTCTTTTTCCATGCTAAGTAGCCTTTTCGTACACTTCCCCATTGCGACATTTTTAATAATCACCGACTTCACTAAAAAGAAAAACAACACTCACATTTCACTCCAATACTACACACTCACCGTGACAACTAGTGTATTTAATGCTACATACTAACTATTTATATACTACTGAATATATATATATACTTACATATACCTTTTACTTAGTTTTAGTGGACTTTTATATACATACTTACATGCATATTTACCTGTAAAACCGTTATGTGCTTGCCAAGCATTTACTATCTATCATTTACCCACTAAACATTTTCTTTTGTGTTTCCCTTACATACGTATATATCNTCACCGACTTCACTAAAAAGAAAAACAACACTCACATTTCACTCCAATACCACACACTCACCGTGACAACTAGTGTATTTAATGCTACATACTAACTATTTATATACTACCGAATATATATATACTTACATATACCTTTTACTTAGTTTTAGTGGACTTTTATATATACATACCTACATGCATATTTACTTGTAAAACCGTTATGTGCTTGCCAAGCATTTACTATCTATCATTTACCCACTAAACATTTTCTTTTGTGTTTCCCTAACAAACGTATATACATATTTCAATGGCATTTTGCGAAAGCAGCAAGGGAATGCGAAATTTTCAAAGTTGTATGTAAATAATATTAATTTTTTTTTTTACATAAATTATACTAAAAAAAATATTTTTTTTTTTCCATAAGCAAAAAAAAACAAACAAAAAATAGTTATATAAGCAGTGTATAGTGAAACCAAAGCTAAAAAAAATACCAAAACCAAAAACAAAAAATGCAAGTACATACAGCGTATAAAAAAAGCTATGCGCCCANTTCAATGGCATTTTGCGAAAGCAGCAAGGGAATGCGAAATTTTCAAAGTTGTATGTAAATAATATTAATTTTTTTTTTTACATAAATTATACTAAAAAAAATATTTTTTTTTTCCATAAGCAAAAAAAAACAAACAAAAAATAGTTATATAAGCAGTGTATAGTGAAACCAAAGCTAAAAAAATACCAAAAACAAAAACAAAAAACGCAAGTACATACAGTGTATAAAAAAGCTATGCGCCCTGAAGATTGTAAGTTTCGATTTAAAAATATTTACATATATATTTGTATGTACTCAAATATGCTCGTTTATTTACACCCGCCCCCCAAAAAAAAAAACAAAACAAAGAAATATTCAATTAAATTTGTTTGAGAAAAAAATTAAATGTTGTTGTTGTTTTTTTAACATCAATCCTCGTTATTGGCAAGCAGCTCGCATTTAGCAACCAATTTCCGTTTTTTTTTCGTTCCGTTTTTCTTTTAAAATTTTATGCATTTGCCTCCTCTTTCCCTCTTCTTCTGTTTCTGTTCAATGCATAAAGCATATCTTAAGGCGCATTTGCACCAAAAGTATGCGTGGATCTGTTTTACCAACGTTTGATTTTTTTCTTCTTGTGTTCTTTTCTTCCCATGTATGTGTGCATATGTAAATATATATATATATATATGTACGTTTCACAAATTCCAAAACAAGAAAAAAAACAATATCATTGCATTTTGTTTGCATAGTGTGTTCAAATTAAACCAAAAATAACGAAAAAAAATAAAATAAAAAAAATAAATTAGNTATATATATATATATATGTACGTTTCACAAATTCCAAAACAAGAAAAAACAATATCATTGCATTTTGTTTGCATAGTGTGTTCAAATTAAACCAAAAATAACTAAAAAAAATAAAATAAAAAAAATTAATTAAAATTTATTTCGATTTAAAATCTGCATTGCAAGCGCGTGATATACTCGTCTGCTTCCCTTCGGCGGCGATAGCGACAGCGACAGCGGCGGCGGCATATCTTTGGCATGTTGTGACTGCGTGCGTTTGTTTACTTATAGCGTATGAATTTCGATATTTTCTAAGAAAAAAAATTTATGTTAATGCCCACACACTTTTGTTGTTGTTGTTTGATTTTGATGGCACACCACAATTTTTGTTTCACCTTTTTTCTTTAACAGCCATTACCTTCACTCGGATATTTAAACATTTCATTGTAAGAAAATTATGTCTCCAATTAACTTAAAATATTTGCATAAAACCTATTTCAAATTTATAATAATTTGTTCAACAGCAAAGGAAGTAAGTACATACACTATTATATCGCTAACATTTGAAATACATACATATTTACAAAAGCGTGACAATCAATTGTTAACAAGAGTGAAAATAAAAAGGAAGCTTTTAAAGCTCAATTGAACGCACTGCTGATATCAATAATGATATTAATAATTTAGAAATATTTAGCTAAGCATGCTTTAAAATTGGGGTTCCTAACAAAAAAAAATTTATTGTAAGCTTAACCCCCGCCCCTACCTCCTAAAACTATTTGCCAAAAAACTACGCTTAAAACCAAAACACTTAAAATCAAGTTTTGTGGCATAGTTTTAGGTGCAGTTTTGTTTTGACAAAGAATAAAACTTAACTTCTTGTTAAGTGCAGAGAAGTGGGTGGTAAAACAGTGGTGGTAAAAGAGAGCTTTATTATTTATTTTTTTGCGTTACTATACAAAAGGCTTTAAAAAGCTCTGCACGCATGCTTTTGCATACTCCAGTGGTGGTCAAAGAGAGCTTTTACGATCGCATGCGTGTCTACGACGTTCTTAACTCTTGCTAAATGAACTTCACAAGCGCTCTGAAGTTAACGCAATATCTCTGTAAAACAAGCTTGTCACTCATGTCTATAGTCGCATGCTTCTATAACATTATGCATTTATTTTAGCAATGGTCAAGGCGAGCTTTTGTATTTTTTTGCCTTAATACAATTTAAAAAAAAGCTCTGCAGTCATGTTTTTTTATTGGTCATATTGAATTATAAAAAGAACTTAAGAGAACTCTGCACGCATGCATTTTGGCCAGAAGAGCTTTGAATAAATACACAGTTTGAAACAGCCTGCACATGCATGCCACTGATGCTCACAAACTCTTTAAATTAACTTTTAATGCTCTCAAACACTTTACATAGTTCTTCTATTACCACTATTAGGAGCTGGCCACTTCATAGGCACGCTTCTCATGCTTTTAATAGTTTGGAGCGAATCCAGCCAAAAAAATCTCTCCACGGACACCACAACGTCAAAACTGTGCATGGCAATTTAAGTAAATATTAATTAATTCCGAAAAGCTTCACAAAATAAGGGGAAATTTTTAAAGCTGTACTATCGAAAAATTATTTAAAACAGTAAAATTTTTCCCAAGTTCAAACAAGTTTAAATATCAAAATATTTAACACTCTCACAGAACAGTCATGAGTACCGCCTTGTCCGCGTACAGAGCACAGCACAGTAAGCACAGCTTAAAGCTCCCACTGCCTATTACTGGCATGAATCCCAGTTTAAAACATCGTATTTTTCTGTAGAATAAGAAGTTCTTGAAAGTTTCTGCTGCTGAATAAATATTTTTAAGGCATTGAAATATACTAAAAGCTCAATAAGTCTAACTGAATTGATTTAAGTTTAGTTAACTCGTCAAAATAGCTGAGCTTTTAGGGTAGCACAGTTTTTCAATATCAAAAATCTAGGCTTTTTATAAACTTATTCGCAGCAAGTTTACTTTAGAGAAACTATCTGTCATATTTTTGGAGATTTAGTTAACACAGTATTGACCGCCGATGGCCAATGGGTTGCCCGCCGGCAGAGCTTTTTTATTAAGCTTTCTAAAGTAACCTTTTTGTAAAGACTTACCTAGGATTAAAGCTCAACCTGTGGTTTTACAGGTCAATGACGATCAACGCAAAGCTTGTTTGTCCAGCTTTTTTGCCGATTCGACGAAGGACGTCTAAACCAAAGAAGACGCAAAGCTACTTTTGATTTCTATCGCAACAACGATAGGCATTTGCGATTCCAATTAGAAGATCAGACCAACTTAACCCTGGTACGCAGAGAGCTTTTTAACTGAAGAATTTTGTAGAGCAAATCAGCTTTGTACATTTCAAGCCTGCTAAGCTTTTATTAATTAATAATGTGGGAAGTATTTATGGTATGTGTCACCACCTTTGAAAGCTAAATTAGTTTCGCTTTCAAACGAAAATTTAGTACAGTTTTTACGCCTGTACCACCTTAGGAAGCTCTAGCACCTTTTTGTAACCTATCAAAGCTTCATCCACCTTTGGAAGCTTTTTAAATAACCTAGTCAAGCAATTACAATATGTTTCACTACCTTTGAAAGCTTTTCCAGATTTTCTTCTAAATTATTGTCGCACTTCAACGATAATTGAGTACAGATTTTACGCTTATACTATTTTAGGAAGCTTTCCCAAGCTTTTTTAAGTCAATTAGTCCCGCTTCGCATTAAAATTTCATCTATTTTAAGGGCTTTTCAATCACTTAGTCAAGCGCTTATACACACAATGTAGAAGCTTTCGAATCAATCAATCGGTTATTTGAGGTTTGAATTCAAAATTTGGTGGGCTTTACGCCGTAACACCAACTTTGAAAGCTTTCTGAACTTTTTTCCGCCAAGCGGAGCTTTAATGCGAAAATTTGGTATTCTTTAAATGCTTACTTACATCACCTTTGCAGGCGTTCGGAACTCTTTACAGTATCTTTGACAAACTTTCACACAAAAGTTATGCATGCCTAAATCGTTTTAGACGAAATGAGAAATATTATTCAAGCCACTAAAGTTTAAAATAGTTTTGCTTTTTTTCTGGTATTAAAATACCATCGATTTTTCAAGCGCGATTGTTTCACATTTACACAATTAAATTAGGTTAAATGATTCACTCAGAGGATATTTAATGCAAATAAAAAAAAAATGTTAAAATTTTAGCCATCACCATTTAATCCTGCCACTTATTCAAACTATGCGTTTGTCGATATTGTTGTTGTATTGTATGTGCCTGCCTTTTCGCCGCTACTTTGAAATGCATTAACGCAATGCGCGCACGTCCATAGCAATTTGTTCGAAAGCGCGCATANAGCGCTTATACACACAATGTAGAAGCTTTCGAATCAATCAATCGGTTATTCCAGCTTTGAAATCAAAATTTGGTGTGCTTTACGCCGTTACACCAACTTTGAAAGCTTTCTGAACTTTTTTCAGCCAAGCGGAGCTTTAATGCGAAAATTTGGTATTCTTTAAATGCTTACTTACACCACCTTTGCAAGCGTTCGGAACTCTTTACAGTAACTTTGACAAACTTTCACACAAATGTTGTGCATGCCTAAAGCGTTTTAGACGAAATGAGAAATATTATTCAAGCCACTAAAGTTTAAAATAGTTTTGCCTTTTTTCTGGTATTAAAATACCATCGATTTTTCAAGCGCAAATGTTTCACATTTACACAATTAAATTAGGTTAAATGATTCACTCAGAGGATATTTAATGGAAAAAAAAACTGTTAAAATTTTAGCCATCACCATTTAATCCTGCCACTTATTCAAACTATGCGTTTGTCGATATTGTTGTTGTATTGTATGTGCCTGCTTTTTCGCTGCTACTTTGAAATGCATTAACGAAATGCGCGCACGTCCACAGCAATTTGTTCGAAAGCGCGCATTTCAGCGTAATTTATTTAAATCAACAAAGGCAATTTTATTACATCATTACACAATTACAAAGTACACGCATACACATGCGCGCGTATATGCAAATGAGTACCCACAACTGCACACGAATTTAAAAAGGACTCCACTCTTCAATGACTAACAGGCGCATAGACAAAAGCGACCGACAGCGATCGAAATGTTGGCTGAAAAAGTACCTACCTCATAGTTAGTAAATACAAACATTGAAAATACATATTGGCAACTAACGTTAGTTTTTTTGCTTTATTCGTGCTAATNAAAAGGACTCCACTCTTCAATGACTAACAGGCGCATAGACAAAAGCGACCTACAGCGATCGAAATGTTGGCTGAAAAAGTACCTACCTACGTACTATGTGTATGCTCATAGTTAGTAAATACACAACATTGAAAATACATATTGGCAACTAACGTTAGTTTTTTTTGCTTTAATCGTGCTAAATTTTTCAGTTCCTTATTTTTGCTCCACGCTGTTGAGAGCTGTCAGCAAAGCATTTAAATTATTGTACTTGCGCCATGAATTTATTTCGCCAAAGCGTTGTGCTGAAAGCGAAACGCAGAGTACGTTGTAGTTAGAGCATGAAAACATTTAGCGATTGTCCATAAAGGGAAAAACAACAGAACTTTTCATTATCCATACCCAATACTGACTATGGTAGCCGCTGTAAGAGGAAAGCGCTTCAGTTGGCTAGTGTGTCGGTTGCAGATAATTTATTTGCATTTCCGTTACGCGAACAACACTGACATGTTGCATTTAAATGCATCACTTCCGTTAAATGTACATACATATGTATGTGTATAGTAAGCTGAGTGGAACAGAAAGTTCAAAGACCAAAATGGAAGTCGAGAAGAAAAGGGGTGATGTGGAATGAGCAAAGTGATGTATAGCGCAGATATTTGAGCCAACAGGATATTTGCTTTTATTGAACACACACAATTTTACGTTGGTTTTGTTTTGTTTTTTTTTTTCTTAACTAGAGCAAAAAGCCTTCCCTTAATGTGAGATCGATAAAAAGTGAAAGCTTATGCTTAAAAACACATCTGCAATGTTGAAAATGTTAGCCCTCTCAAGATCATAAGCTTATAAATAAATCATTATTTAAATTGTTAATTTTGATTCATGAGAGCTAAGTAATCAAATTGGGATATAAAAATAAAAAATATTATTTTAAAAAATTACTTTTTAAAATGTACATTAATTTCAACTGAAAAGAAAAATTTTCGCCCAACCAAGCTCTTAATTTGCTGCTAGAAAATTTATTTTTTTTTCAAAACAATCTTTAATTTTTTCCACAATTTTTTCCCATTTATTTTCTTAACGAAATTTTTGTGTTCAAAGATAATTTATTCTAAATTAAAGAATATTCTTTCTTACGCACAGTAAATTTTTCATTATTTTGATAATTATTATTTTTCCAAAAAAATTATATTTCCGACAAAATTTTTTTCGTAAAAGATCTTACAAAATATATTTTAACCTAAAATGATTTTAGCCTAAAAAACGAATTTTTCTCTCTAATAGAGACTTCTTTTTTAATTGGGGCTAACATATTTTTTCTAAATTATGGTTTTTTCGCGAACAGTTTTTTTTTTACTCGAAATAAAAAAACTACCTTTTCTTGGAATCCTAAAATTTTTATTCTAAATATTTTTTTCTCTTAAATTTTGTTTCTAAAAATAATTTTATTCGAGAGAAATAGTTTTCTGAAAACATCTTTGTTGTGATTGTAATTTCTTCGGGTTAACATAAAACAAAAAAACTATTTGCTCAAAATAAAATTTCTTAAAAATTATTGTTTCTGGGCAATTCAAAAATTAAACAAAATTCTTATTATCATAAATTTTTCTAATTTTGATAAAAATATTTTTTTCCAAAAATTTATAATAACATTCTAAAAAGAACAAAAATAATAGGTAGACACTACTAAAACGCACAAAGCTTTTTGGCAAATATTTTCCCTTGGTCTGGAAAGGGTTAACAAAAAGCATAAATTGTGCCTAAAACAACTTGCATAGCTGGTACAACAAGCTTTCACATGAAATACTTGAAATAAAATGAAAAAAGTATGCAAAAAGCTTTCATATGAACTTAGTTCGGTAATGGACACCGTCTTGCACGCGTGCAGAGGTTTTTATGCTTTCTATACATTTTGTATAAACTTGCTTAGAGTAAAGCTCTCTCTGCTCATTGCTGACTTAGATCAATTACGACGCAATATATTCCGCTGGAGATGCTTCTTTTCTGGTCCTTTGCGTACTTGGATCGAATAAAGACTAAAAGCTTCACAAAATGTTGTTAACACAATTCGCTCTTGCTTAAAATTTTATCATGAAAAGATAGAGAGGATGATCGAAAACGTGAAAGCTCTCACGAAGCTTTTATGTATATCTCAATTCAACTTAATAGAAAATTGTAATATATTATTTTTATATAATTTTAGTTAGAAATGAAAGCTTTGGCGATTTCTATTATAGTTATGCTAAAATATTTAAGCTTACATCACAAGCAATTGTGGAAAAAGAAAAAGGTATTAAAAAAAGTTTTCAACGAAGCTTCAAATTTATTTAAAGCTTATGTAATTAAATTATTTTCAGTCTTCCCTGAACCTTAGATTAGATTAGATTTAGAGGGAGCAGATCACCGACAAACGATCTGTTGTAACAAACCGCTATTTGGCTGCAGGTCTTCTTTGATTTACGTATTGTTACGAAACCGCACGAAGTCCCTGGGTTGAATGCCATTTAGGTGTGGGAGTGCTAGGTACGGTGTAAAAATTATTTTTTAGACCTATCAGGCCGATGTCTGCTATGTATATAGATATGTATTAAAGAAGAATTAATATGGGGGGTTTCTTTCAGCAACAGAATTTTTAGAATGTATGTCTGTCTGTCTGTCTGTATGTATGTAAGCGCATCACTCGAAAACTAATGCATGGAATCGAATGCAATTTTCACGGATATTTTGTATTGAAGTCCAACTCAAAATTTAGAAGAAAAAAATACAGAGTTGCCACCTCTTTGAAAATTGCAATTTAAGTGAATTGATAAGATAAAGTAAATATTGCAAATGGCTCTCAAAAGAAAGAAGTTCAAGAAGGCTTGCAGCCAAAAATATTTTTTGGAAGGATACCATCTGTTTAAAAATTTTTATTTAATTTAATTGATAAGATAAATTAAATATTGCGATATGGGTATGAAACTAAAGAAGCTTAGGAAAGTTAACTGCCGAAACAATTTTTGAAGGTGGTTGCCACCTTCTTGCGAAATTTCATTAATTTAAATTGATAATAAAAAGAAATATTACAATACGGGTATTAAACTAAGGAGTTTTCAGAAAGTTTTGGGTCAAAAATATTTTTGAAGCTGGTTGCCACCTAGTGGAAAAATTTTATTAATTTAAATTGATCAAATAAACGAAATATTACAATAAGGGTGTTAAACTTAAAAAAGTTTTCTATCGAAAATACTTTATAGGCGGGTTGCCACCTATTCGAAAAATTCAATTCAGTTAAATTTATAAGATAAGATAAATACTGATTTAGTTAACTAACATTCACATTCATTAAGAGTAATGATTGTTTCATAAATCGAAAATTTGTTTGAAAATATCTTTTCATGAAGCTCTTCAAATATACTTTATATTTTATGGAAGGGACCACAAGAGTTTTGTGAGGGAATATCAACAGTAAAATACTTTTAACGCGCAGTGAATCAATCGGGTATTTGCTAGCACTTCAATAAAAAGGCCAAGCCGACATTATTTACTCTGCTTTGTGCTTAAAATAAACTCATTTTTTAGGTAGAATTTTCCGCTGAATCCAAATATAAAGTCAGATATTAAAAAATTAGAACAGTTTTTGAGCTATAGCCGAAATTCTGTTTTTTTTTTTGCATTCTGAAAAAAGTGCGCTCACGTAATGTAGGTATTTTTATTTATTTAAGTGCTCGCAACTACTACATTTATTATTCAAATATGTGAAAAAAATAAAAACATTAACATATCACAAATAGTTGCTGTCAAAGTAATGATCTGATCAGTAGTGGAGAGTGATTACTCTTACTGCATATAGCAATATTAAAACTATACACCTCTGCAATCGTTTTGCTTTGATTCTCAAAAGCTTTTGCCTGCTTAAGACTATTTACACAACTACTTAAATATAAAGTCTACTACTTACGTAAAGCTTTTGAATCCAACTTTTGTAATGTACTCGTACTGGTACTTTACAGACATTAGTTTTACAAAAGTCCAATAACTTTCAAAGGCCGGTCTGGCTTTTACGAATGTCTGCCCCTTTGATAGATCAAAAACCAAATGCATTAATGGCAGAGCTTAAATGTTAATAGAAATGCAACTGCAGTGGGTTCATTACTCAGTGAATAGGTGGTTTTATGTTAATTCTTCAGAATTTGCACTTTTGTTTTGCAACTTCAACTTTCAACCTTTTACGCTAATACCTTTATATGAATTATATATACAGCATGCATGTAGCTATAGCTAGTAAAACAGACTTCTTTCTAAACATGCGTATGTAATAGGTATTTGCCAACTACCCTGAAGCTTTTCTGTAATACACACAACAATAACAAAAAAACATCAACAACGACCGATGCTAAGTAGATGCAACACGAAAAATTCATTAAGTCAAAAAGGTTTGCAGCCACAATGGCACTTCATTTGTACTACATATGCACTGTATATCTACATTAGGGTGGACCTTATATGTAGGGAGCAAATTTTTACATCAGATTTCCTAAGCTTCAACCTCTAAATACTATTGTCGAAGATATCACATATAAATTTTGGTCCCAATGGGAGACTGTTAAGGCGTGTCGTGTCGCACAAGGGTCAAAGTTCAGATTACCTTATGACAACATCTTAACCGACTTCAATCGGGACCAAAACTTATATGTGATATCTTCGACTTTGTTAGTATCGATTTTGGTTATTAAATGAAAAAAAAAAACAAATCAGTTTTAATTTCTGAGTCCCCATAGAGGAATATGAACATTTCCCCCTGTGCAACACGCCTTAACCGTCTACAATTGGGACCAAGATTTATATGTGATATCTATGACAGTGGTGTTACCAATTGAAGGGGTGAGACTGAAAAAAATCGTTCATTTGATTTTTAAGGACCACCCTAATCTACATAGATACAAACAAACATTTGAATGCACACGCTTTCAAATGAAACGTTGCACACACCTAACAGCTGTCGCTTACTTAACTCCCTTTTTAATTTGCTCCTTTTTTTTTTTGTAAATTTAATGCATTTTTCAAAAACCATCACTCACATGCATCCCTTTCGCCATCCGAATACCCCAGTGAGTATGAATGACAGTCAAAGAATTACGCCAAAATAGATACTTGATAGTCCACACCCCTCGTTTATCACGCTCTTGCCTTCAACTATGAAGTTTTCATTTCAAAATATACGAATATACGAATATACGAATAACAACCTGTCGGCAAAATTTGTTATGCACCCGTTAGCGTCGAGCAACTTTAATTATTTTCACAGTTTTAACCCTTAACAAGTGAATTTTAAAAGCACTTGAGTTCGAAAAGTTTGCCTCCATTACCAGCCACTAGTCGACGCATCCTAACCACCCGCTCTGAGGCAAGTCTGACTGCGCTTTTGTTCCTTGTGCAATAGGGTGCATCACCAAAAACAAAAGTTGCGGTTTTTTCACCGGAGTTAAAAAAAAATATTTTTGAAAAATATTAATGGGCTAATTCTGACAACTGTCTTTCAACTCGCCACTGTGTTTCGAAAGGCAAAAGGCTTTCGGAAGCTAATTGTCAATGCTGGCAGCTATCTTGAGAGCTCTTATCTGTATTTGGAAAGATTAATTGAATGATCTGCGAACGAGGAGGTTTTCTAAAAATAATTTAAATGAAAAAATAAATATTTTTCTTTTCAAAAGAATAAAAACTAAAAAGAGAAAAAAACTAACTAAAAAAGGAACGAAAAATTTAATCAAACAAATAATAGAATAGGTTTCTAAAAATTAAATGATTTAATAGTGTTTCTTTTTAAAACAATAACATCTAAAAATTATGAAGATTTAAAATAATTTTCTGAAAATTAAATGAAATTAAAACAAAATATGTTTTTTTTTTTAAACAATATGATCTTAAAACTGAAACAAAATTTAATTAGAAACAAGACTTAAAAGTAGAAGTAAAAAATATCCTAACAATTCAAAAAAGTTGTTTTTAAAACATTAAAATCTTGATATGAAAAGAAATAAGTAAAAAAACGAAAAATAATTAATTAAAAAAAGATTTAATTAAAAAATTAAAAAAAGTTTTTAAAACTCAAACGGTTATTAAAAAATATGTACCTTTTTAAAACACTTAATCTTAAATAAAAAGACAGTTATTTAAAAAATTAAATAAGCTCCAAAAAGTTAAATGAAAAAAAAAATATATATTAAATTTATTTAAAAAAGAAAAAAATTTAAAATGTCAGGACTCAAAATTAAAACTAAAAAAGTATACATGTTTCTTCTTAAAACAAGAAAATCTAAAAATTTAATAAAATGAAACAACTTAAAAAAATATATATATTTTTTTCATTTTAAAACAATTTGTAAACACTTTTATGCAGACCTTTTAAGCTTAAGCTATACTCTAATCATCAGAGGTGACTTTTCAGAAAAACAAAATTTTAAAGTTATTTTATTTATAAAACCAGGTTTTTGGAGGTATTTTCTCATAGGTCCAGCTCACGTAAATCTTAATAGTTTTCCGAAATATTTTTGCGAAAGTGTTATGGCATTATTCACAAAAAAAAAATAGTTTCAAAACGCTTTAGAATGTGTCATTTTCATAAAAATTTTCGATTTATAAAGCATTTATAAGGCCTTCATAATTTTTTATCAATTTGAGTATGGATAATGGTGCACCCTATTGTACATACAAGCATATATTTCTCAGTTTCATTTCTCAATTTCAGTGCAGTTGTTTTAGTTTTCTTTGTTTTGTTTTTTTTTTCCACTGCAATTTGCATAGAAAATCGTTTTGTACAGACATTCAAAATATTCTCATTGCATTTCGTGCAAAGTTTTGTATTTGTTAAGGTTTATTTATGCATACACTTGCTTACATAAATACATATGTATTTTTAGTACGAATGGGTATGCTTGTTGGCATTTTGTAAACACTTGCCTATGCAAATTTATACAAAAGCAGGTGTATAACATATGAACTCGCCCTGCCACCTGTCTAAAAAACTATTTAACTGCAAATGGCAAACAAAAGTTTTTTTTTGTTTGTTTGATTGGTTGCTTTTCGAGCATAGAGAAGTGGCCGGTTAAAAGTGTTAGTAGGAAGTTAGAGAATGCTGATTTTGCTTCGTTATTCCGTCCCAAAAGTGCAAGAACTATAAACAGATAATAATTTTATTTTGCTTTGATCCTACGGAGTA
The DNA here is from genome assembly GCF_001687245.7 of Rhagoletis zephyria. Taxonomy (NCBI): domain Eukaryota; kingdom Metazoa; phylum Arthropoda; class Insecta; order Diptera; family Tephritidae; genus Rhagoletis; species Rhagoletis zephyria. Next base: position 1,178 of record NW_016159786.1, on the reverse strand, counting down.
ATAAGATTATACCACAACCCCAGGTTTGAGGTCCTGCAGTGGGCAGTAAGAAAGAATGGTAGGAGTTCTTAAGTTTTCCTTTCGATATTTCCCTTATGAAGGACTAAATCTTAATATGTCCTTTATTTTTCGCACTAATTCATACTCCACTTCCTTTTTCATCCAGATAAGTATATTTAATGATTTGGTCTAAAGGAGCTGCCATTATTCCAGCTGGTTCTACTTAGAAAGCAGAACTTGAGGGTATATGCGAAGTTAAATCTGTGAAGGCACTGATCAGTAAAGCTAATGTAGTATTCCTTGCCCTTTTCTTATACCCCTGAGAGGTGATGGGCGCATAAACTTCGTATCCTTCAAATTGTCCCCTAAGATCATTATTAGCGTAAATAGTACAGCCCTTTTGTTGATTAAGCACAATGTCCGAAGAGGAAGGTCTAGAAGCCTTGAAAGCCACGATTAACGCAACATATGCATACATAAAGGAATAGGTTTGAAAATGGACTCATAAATCCACCAGTTTATCTTCATTAATTTCCGGCAGGTCCAAATGGAGGTCCTGCCACGCTAAATTTCTATCGCTAAAAATCTCTCAATGAATAGCATGTGAACTAAAAATATGCAACGCGAATTCGGAAGGGTTTCCATATAAAATCGGAAGCATTATGGATATTTTATGTTTTCCAGGAGGCGTCATTTAGAGAGTTGTAGCGATAGAAATTTCGCGTAACGATAGAATCCAACTGTTGGACTTTCGAAGAGCATTTCCCTAAAATCGTTTTGTCCTGCTGTTTCAATTTAAAGTTGTCAACAAAACAAAGCTCAAACAAAGGGCTCTCCAGAAAAATTAAGCGACGGGAGAGCTTTTTAGAGCTCTTTGTGGACACCACTGTAGTATAAAGTTGCCAAAGCCATAAGTCTGAGTTTTTTGTAGCTTTTGTTCCAGTCAATACCAAATATCAGGCTTTTTAAGACTTCTATTTCTATATTTATGTATCCTCATGCATATGGGACAGTTCTTTCTGAAACTAGGAAAGCTTTTTACATCTTCCTAACTAAACTAAATATGCTCGAACGTAAAAAGAAAGCTTTTTTAGACCAGCATTATATTTAGTAAAGAGCAGTCATCTCAATGGATAATGATAACGATTTTAATGCAGTCTTTTCATAGATCTTTATGG